>NW_010529605.1:0-22299 GCF_000687285.1 Phaethon lepturus | reverse complement strand
GGAAGAGGAAAAAGTTAAAAGGCACTGGTGTTAAAATGCTAACATGGCTACTTTGTGCGTTGTATTTGGTTGCAATGTCCCAGCTTTCTAAGCATTTCCAATAGGGATATTAAAGCATTCTAATTATTTTGAATGCCTAAGTATGGATAACCAAAAGGTCTTGTACAGCAAATGTGAACCTTCTCTATAGCTTTCTTTTGGTAGGAATAGCATGATTTGAACGTTATCACTCAAAATATACTACCTACATAAATTGCATATGTTGTTGACTAGACTATGTGCTAATTAAGGGCTTTTAGAAGACTATTTTATCTTGGTTTTCATTAAGGGCTGAATTAAATTTGAAAAATAGAAGAATGGGACCATTATTCATACAGTTGTACACCTCAGCGCTAGAGCTGATGAATGTCCTCTAATTTCTGTGGCCAGACAGACCACAGAAACTAATTTCATGACATCTTCTCTGTGACTTCATCAGTTATTTTTATGTGCTTGTACTCACAATGATGTTAGACTATATCAAGTTGTATCATCCCTAGATGTTGTCTTTATCATTCCTAGTGTTGTCTTTTAATTTTTTTTTAATTGCTTGAACTTAAGCTTTTGCTGTGTTTTTTTTTCTCTAAAAAATCCAAAGTTGCGTTTTCAGAAGCAACAGAGATGCTGTGGCTCTGAAGTCATGTGCACCGTTCTTGCAGACAATCACTTTCCCTCATAGCTTGGAGTATGAGTTTTTCCTCATTTCCAGGTTTTAGGTTTTCTTCTTTTTTAGTACTTCACTAAAAATTAGTCACTGATTTAGAGCTGTGCCCGAAAGATGGTCTTTGGCATATAATATTTACTTTTTGGCTTCACTATAGGCATTTCTCTAGGCAAATGATGCTGTGTATTTCAAACGTGTTCCTGTTTGAGTATTTTCTTTTAAACTGCATTTGCAATGTTATTTTGCAATGGGATTGTTACCTGCATATTCATCTGTCATAAAATACAAAGATTGTCTTTAAGGGTACTAATAGAATCCTTGATGAAATCTGAACACAGGAGTTGCTGCCCGAGAAACTGCTCAGGCTTTGAAGACTTTGGCTCAGGCAGCACGAGGGGTTGCAGCATCTACTACTGACCCTGTGGCAGCGCATGCAATGTTGGATTCAGCAAGGGATGTCATGGAAGGCTCTGCTATGCTTATTCAGGAGGCGAAGCAGGCCCTGGCTGCACCAGGGGATGCAGACAGTCAGCAGAGATTAGCCCAGGTAAGTTGCGACTTGAGGAGCTACATGAATTATCAAGCACCCAGTGAAATGCAACATTAAATAATGAGAGAGGACAACAGAAAATAAGGCTGCAAGGAATGTCAGCTTTCTAGTCCTTCAAGCAACTCTCAGATAGTAACATTATGCTTATGTGAAACTATGCGGATGGTGCAAAGTATATTTTAGTCATCTTCTAGAAAATGAACTTATATGAAGATGCAGTTAAGTGTTTTTACCGACAACATATTTGAGTAGGCTGCTTGACTGCAAAAATGAAACAACTGTTAAACAGATCATTATCAAATGAAGGATCTGTATTCATGTTATATTCAAAGAGTGCATGTTTTGTACACATGTGGCACCACTGCTTTTGAAGACTTTGATAAGTAACAGGTTCTTTTTTACTGGTTTGAAAAATTCTATAATTGGCCTGCATTTTAAATAACTTGTTACAAGGAGACACTTGTTTTAGTCAGGACTTTGAAAAAAGTAACATGCAAAGGATTTCTGTGATTAGTATATGGTTAACTTCAGGGACGTTCCCTTACCTGCAGTGCTGCAGCCTTTATCCCAGGTGCAAGGAGCAGTTGCGGAGCTGCCCTGCCAACACTATCCTATCAAATGGGTGAGCATAAATAATGACTACTGCTAGACTACAGGTGAGCAAACCAAGAAAGTAACAAGCCTCAAAAATGGTCTTGTTAGAGTCGGAATGTAGGAATTGTTGGCTGTAGAACGTGCCTCCTATTAGATAAATGACCACTCAAGCATTTCTTGGTATGGATCTGTTTACTTATGTGTTGTAGGTGGCAAAAGCAGTGTCTCACTCCTTGAATAACTGTGTGAATTGTCTGCCTGGGCAAAAGGATGTGGATGTGGCCTTGAAGAGTATTGGGGAATCTAGCAAGAAGCTCCTAGTTGATTCGGTGAGATGTCTTTTAACATAGAAATAAATTCCAGAGAACTGAAAAGCGGATCTGGGTTCCCCATGTGTCATGTTACTATTTAGTAAATGTGCTCTAGGTATGCTTCATACAACTTTTGTTTAAGCTTAGCAACTTTTTAAGTACCTGCTACTTTGGCTGAAATGCTGTTGTTCTAGTTTACAGGAAAGGTGAAATGTGTCTGTGGCTTGCAAAGGCAATATTAATGTTGTCGTCGTAGATCACCATTAGTTTGGGTTTTTTTGAAAATGCCAACTGTGACTTAACATTTTGAAGAATATGAAAACTAGAAAATTATAATCCATCTCACACCTAGAACTGATGAGTTCAGTTTAAGGAGCATTGTCGGTCAAAAAATGTTTGGTGCAGCTACGGTCATTTTGTGCAAGGAGAAGAATTGTTATATTGCTGTTTAACTGCATCCATGTCAAAAAAAAAACCCCTTTGTGCACTGGTAATTTGCCAGAGGCTTATAGGATTTGAACAACTTTTTTCTGCACCCACCAGTGATCCTGCTACCCTGTGAACGAAGGAAGAACTGTATTTTGATATGTTTGTGCAATGCCTCTTGGTAAAACAAGGTCAGGAGTTTAAAGTCATTGTGAAGAGCTACCCATACTTGTGTGGTGTTCCAGAAAGCTTGTTTGTGGATGTGAATGATGACTTGGAGACCAAAATTCTCCAACTTCTGCCACTGAGTTTATCACTTTGAATTTCGCAGTTGAACCATAAAATAGCTATTGTCATCTCTGTCCCTTGAAAGGCCTACCTACTTATTTGTCCCTTGAAAGAAACAGTGGGACGAAGGCCATTGTATAGATTTCTGGTTGATAGCTGTCCCATAGTTGGACTATTCTGCATTCAGGACTGAATCACTAGCAATCCAGTTTCAGTACCCCATTCTAGCTTGTATGTGAAGCTCAAGACTGTATTGCATTTAGTGTTTTTGAATTCTGTTGAACTTTCCAGTTGTGAAGGGCTGGTGTGACGTGACAGACAGTAAAATATGGCACTTGATCTCTTACAGCTCCCCCCAAGTTCTAAGTCATTTCAAGAAGCTCAGAGCGAACTGAACCAGGCAGCAGCAGACCTGAATCAGTCAGCAGGAGAAGTCGTCCATGCTACACGGGGCCAAAGTGGGGAACTGGCTGCAGCCTCTGGAAAATTCAGCGATGATTTTGATGAATTTCTTGATGCTGGTATTGAAATGGCTGGCCAAGCACAAGTAAGTTTCGTTGCTTTTTTTTATCCTGCTAATTGGGACCTCGGGTTATCTTGGTCACAGTATCTTGCAGTGCAGCATCTTGGTTATCTTGTAGCACAGTACAATATCCTAGTGTGAGCCTATCCAAATATGGCAGGTGATATTTTTTATGAAGTCGTTATCTTTAACGGGTTATCCAGAGTGAAGTCAACTCAGCATTTGCATTTTAAGCAGGATACTGGTATTTGTTCCTGTGCCCAGTCAGAAATGACTTCATACTCCTCTGTCTACTTCGGGCCGTTAAGTAATTTGAGCTGTACATCTGGAGGTACAAAGGTGTTCTAAGCCTCTCAAAGCAAAGGCTAGGGTTGCTTCTATTTTGGTAGAACTACCATGAAGCATAATTTATGTGAACACTGTTCAAAATTTAGCACTTTTCTTCGCTAATTTTCAAATGCTTTAAGTAGAAGGGGGAAAAGATGTGTTTAAAATCCAGATTTGATATAGGTCTATGGTGCGTGCTGGTATGAACCTGCTACAGAGTGGGGCTGGCATTTGAAAAGGGCTGGCTGAAATGCCATGGAACTAAGAGCACAAGCACATGGACTTAGCCTTAGTGCTATAAAATCTGGCAGAGATCCATTCTGATGAACTCAGTAACAATCAGGAATGTTGACACTTATTCCTAGAGTAGTCTAGGACTAACAAGAATTGACTCTGTTGTGCTACAGCACAACACTTGAACTACTTCCACTTGAAGTTGGAGCTAACTCCTTCATTTTGTCTTACTGGGTTTAGGTGTACTGAACTACACTAATTGGTCATTTGGAGATGATTTAACATAATAAATATCAGCATACAAAAAAGTGTCAGGTACCGGGAGAGCTAGGAGGACTTGCAGAAAAAAGAATCGGCAGACTGTTTTGCCCTAGTTAGGAGGCAGAAGGAACTTGCAAACCTAAGAAATGATTGCTGAAAGAAAACTAGCCAGAAAGTGTGCCAGTCCTTTGAAGTAATTTATGAAGCGTCTCTATGGAGCAGATGCCTTGTACATAGAGCTGAGTAGAGCGATCGGACAATGACTGCTGATTATTCTTCATCAAAACTTAATCAACCAGGTTCCAGATCAATGAAGTGAGTTAGACACCAAATATTAGCTGATTCTCTGAAACTGAGTAGGAGCTAAGTGCCTGACTATCTTTTTAGCCATGGGCCTCGTTGACTTTTTAGGGTGTTTTGAGCCAATTCAGTGATGGCTAAGGTAGAAATAATACTGCAAATAGCCATCGAAAAGAGTATTCCAGCTGCTGCTGACCCTGTGGCACCTGCTGATTTGCTTATCCTGCTGTCATAGCGGATGGTAACCATCTTAGTTATTAATGGCTGATCTTTCAAAAGAGAGTGCGTTCTGTCTGTGTCTAGTTATTTGGCCTGAACAGAAGCAAGACCAGGTAATTTGAATGCCCAGCAAAAGGGGAGGGGGAACACATGACAGAATGTAAATACATAGTGAAAGCTATTCACATCCACTGAGTAATATGCAACCTCTTTACATAAAACCCTCAACAGACTGTTAGAAAGAACAGGTTTACTTCTGATCATTGACAGAAGAATCTAGTCACAGCTATTTGCTGTGACAATGCAGTACTTCCCTGTAATTGTATGCGTATGCAGGTTTTCCTTTTCAAGCAAATAAAGTAATAGAACATGCAAATCAAAGTGTTTACCAAAGTAGGCTTATACAAACGTATTTTCTTGGGATAGAGGACTTTCTGGAGGGATCTTTCTTTGTGAGTATTCCCAGTTAGATGCTAGGGAGCCTGAGGATGCTAGAATACAGGCAGTGTACACTGAATAATGTGGATCAGTTGTGCCAGGCAGAGACACATGAGAGTCTTGACAACAAAAGCATTGTTCAACGAGTAGTAAAGTTTCTCCGTTGCTCACTTCTGAATACTGCCATTGTTAGAAACCAAGCTATTTGTTATATGGGTTTCTTCTTCTGTTATGTAAGTGAAGCTGGAGGCACCTGTCTGGGTGAACAGAGGCTTTGGTCCATGTCATTCTCCTGAGTATAGTCCCCTGCATGTCAGTGGCTTCAGGTGGATAAGCAAACTGGGTTTCCAAACATGGTTTTAGCACACTCTTTATTGCAAACTTTGCACGTAATGTTATGCTGCTGTGGCTTTGCAGACTAAGGAGGACCAGATTCAAGTAATAGGTAACCTCAAGAGCATCTCTATGGCTTCCAGCAAGCTGTTACTAGCTGCCAAGTCTCTGTCTGTTGATCCTGGAGCTCCTAATGCCAAGAACCTCTTAGCAGCAGCAGCAAGGTAAGGATGTGTTGCTTGCTTTAGGTTTTCCTAAGATATTTGCTTTTTTCTGTGATATTTATAATGTGTCTATACATCCTTATGCTATTGACAGTTAACTGAGTGGTCGGAACCTGCAGTTCTATTTAAATGAAATAGGTTGGAGGAAAACTGCTTATTTTTAATCAGAATTTTATTTTTTTTTTTTTTAAGAGTAGTTCCTTAACTGGCATAACTTGTTCCCCTTGGTGGAAATAAGAACCAGCAGTTGAAGAGTTGGCCTGGTTTCTGAAAGGGACTAGTGTGTTTTACGTACTCTTTTTTTACAATCTGTGTTCTGACAACGCAGTAGCTAACAGTAAGCCTCTCAATTCCTAACAAAGAAATGGATTAATGTTCTTCTATAGAATGTGCTTAAAAATCACATCATGGCTCCCTATCACTAACAGTGTGTACGGATGTATAAGCACAAACACCTGAAAGGGTTAGATGCTATGTTTATTTGCTGGAAGATACCCTTACTTTAAGGATTCTGTCAACCATGCCCTGAATTTAATCTCGTGGACCCTGTTTCTCAATCAAGTTGCTCAGTGTTTATGTGAAAAACATCACAACACTTCAGTGTTTGACTTGATAATTGCCTCTCTTTCACTTTATCAAATCCTTTTTACAATTTTTTTTTCTGAATTAACTTTTTATTCAACTGTCTACGTTTGCAAATGGAATGTTCAAATATCAAACTGGAAGAGGTCTGCTGAAGGACAGATAGACATCAGAGCTAGAAATGTCGATGTTAAATCAGATGAACGCCTGAGATCGTGTGGATGTAGCTTTTAATATTGTTCTCCAAAATGTTTACACTCACAAAGATTAGCCTAGAGAGGAAGTGAGTAGGTGAAGACTGTTACTTTCTTGGGGGTGATGTAGTTGATATTGTCCTGGACCTTGGAATTGTCCCTTTCTAATAGGAATAACTTTATTTCTAAAAAATAAATCCACTCCTTTAATAAAGGACTTCTTAAGGAAGTTATGCTACTTTACTTAATTTTGCTTAATATCAGAGCATTAACCAGAAACACAAACAGTGAATATATTGTATGTCAGATTCAGCCTATGTTCAAGAGCACCAGAACTGTAAACTTCTGTAGAAACGTAATGCAAAAATACCTTGTTCTCTGTGGATTTAAGCTTAAGGGAGCCAATGCATGTTGACTTGGAGAATATCAATAATTAGTTAAAGAGAAAAAAAAAACTTGATAACAGGCTATAGAAATATATAGCAGGATTATATATGTGTGTGTGTGTGTGTGATACGGTATGTCAGATGACACAAGACTTTGCTAGCAAAGGGCATATAATATAACTTTACATTCAAATATTTTTTGACATACTGGCCACTTGTTTCTTTGTCTTTTAAGACTTCTGGGGTGCTAGTTGAGAAATTATTCAGTTAGTATCAGACCTGGAGAAGTGCTAAAATATCTTTTAGTAACTAAGTTACGTCACTGTGCTAGTGTGGTGTTTCTTACCCATGTTTTGCCAGAGGTGCCACCAGGTTGGTGGCTGGGCTCACCTGTGTCCTGCGATGAGTCTGTTGGAGCTGTCTAGAACCAGCTGTGCTGGACATGGGGCAGCCCCTGGCCTCTTCTCACAGAGGCCACCCGTGCAGCCAAAACCTTGCCACAGACACTCACCAACAATTGCTGCCGTGAGATGAAGCTTCTGTTTCTTCTGGTCTGACTTCTCAATTGTTTGCACTGACGGTGTAGATTTTCAGGTGTGGATCACTACCAAATACTTTAGTGAGAATGTTCTTGCTCCTGTGAAGCTTGTTAAAGAAGAGGTCTCTAGGTGAACTGTTTAACTTACAGGTAATCCCCAAACACTGAAAAGAAAAAATGTAGTTAGAACATCAAAGTTTTAAGTCTTCATGCAGTGTACAGTTAATGAAACAAAAGTTTTAATAAGAGGAATAGTTTGACTTTAAAATATACCTTTTTTTTCCTTCTACTCTCCCTAGAGCTGTGACTGAGAGTATAAACCAGCTCATCACGCTGTGCACCCAGCAAGCTCCTGGGCAGAAGGAATGTGATAATGCACTCAGAGAACTGGAGGTATTACTACATTTCAAAATTTTTAATGAGCAAAAATGGGCCCCAAATGTTTGTTTCCTTTGTTTTCTTTGTCCGATGAGCTGCTATCACCACCTTCTCACTTGGGGCAGGGGTTTTAATTGCATATGAGGTAAGCATAGAACCTCTATGAACATCTTGTCGTTTTGGCCAGAATGAAATTTGCTGCCCTGTCCCCATTTCCTCTTTCCTGCCCCTCTAAAGGTACACTTTGTTCCCTATTATTTGTACTTCACTGTGACTTAAGGAAGAATCATGACAAGATGGACATTCCTACTACCAGCAGTGCACTGGAGGTAGCTGCGGTATCTTGATTTTTCTGCTTGTAGAATATTGTTATTGACATCCCACATTAAGATAACGTTTACCATCTTTTACCCTGTTGCTCCCTGCCATTTCTTAGTGTAGATTTTGGATGACATGTATCTGCTTTGTCACAGTCAAGCTGATACGACATGTGTGTCAATACAGGTTTTTGCAAGGTATGTGTTGGTTCATGAGTGAAATGTTTGGCTGGCTAAATAGTGGGTAGCAGGTAAGTTGAAAGACCTAATTCAAAGACTCTGTTCT
Source organism: Phaethon lepturus (assembly GCF_000687285.1). Taxonomy (NCBI): domain Eukaryota; kingdom Metazoa; phylum Chordata; class Aves; order Phaethontiformes; family Phaethontidae; genus Phaethon; species Phaethon lepturus. Next base: position 13,887 of record NW_010529605.1, on the reverse strand, counting down.
GATCACAGACACAGCTGCTTACAATAGTGGGAAATAGCATCTTTTTAAATGTTTGCTGTCAGTGTCAGAAGATCAAGGGATGACTGGCCTGTGTAGTGAGCATAAAACACTTTCAGCCTTCTTATTTCTGCCCCTTGGTATCAAAAGGGTACAAAGGCCTTTGCAGTGCATCTAGGTTATTGTGAGCTGTTGTAATATGCAAGTCCACAGTCGTCATCCCAAAATATTGGTAGGGGTTTGCCTATGAGCTGCTTTGTACTTCTGAATTCTTACCTTCTTGAGCTTAGAAGTGTTCTCCTCTTAGTTAAAGGGAGTGGCAGCAAGTCCAAATAATAGAAAGAGAAAACTGGAAATTGGTCCGTAATGTAATGGCTGACTGAAATCATTGCAGAATGTAGGGGTGGAGCAAGCAGGGGTGACGAAGTGCCATTTCCTAGGACTTCCTGAAAGACTAATGAGGAGACATCTGCAAAACAGCAGGGATGTGAAAGCATCAGAATTCCCAGCTAAAGAGCCACAGAAAACCGAGAGCTTATGGAAGAAACGTAGGGCAGAACAGCCTTAGGAAGCCATTGCAGAGGGTTCTGTGCCAATGGCCTGGCTTATATGGACTGCTAGCAGAGCCCAGGAAGGACAGAAGGAAGATCTGTAGCATATTGAACTTCAGGAAATACTTGCCTGAGAGAAAGGGCTAAATGGCTGAAGGCTAAAGTGAGAAAAGCCTGGCTGTATGAAATTAGATTAATTTCTGAGAAAAGGGAAACTGAAGCAAAACCACACAGTCCTGAAACCAGACTGGAGACTGGCTATCAAAATGACCCGAGGAACCTGTCAAATTTGGGGGAAAGCATTGTTAGTAGTCTTAACTTTCAATTTCTCTTTACAGTTATTAAACTCTCACCTCTTCCCTTCATTTTCCCCAATTTATCGCCTACTACTCCTGGTCTCACCAAGGCTTCTTAAAAGTACTAAGTGGTATTGTTTCTGTAGAAAGAGTGTGTCTCAGCTTGGATTTGATAGACTGTCAGCATGCTCTGTAGTCTTCCCTGGAGACTCTGGGAAAACTGTGTTTAGAGAGGACCTTACTGTATGACCTTCAATGAGATAGCTGAACGTGCCCAGGATTTCGGCTGAAAGCTATTAACAAAGGTGTTATAGTAACAGCAAATGTATGTCAGTGGGAAGTTGTGCTGCCTTGTCTTTTGCTGTTTTGTTGCCGTACATTCCAAGGGCTTCTGTCTCTGTGGTACTACAAGTACTGCAGGAACATTGTTTGCTTTACAAGTTGTTATTTAAAGATGGAGCACAACAATGAAGAGTTGCTGCAATATCTGTGAGAACTGAGGAAGAGATGAGAGCCAGCTGGAACCTGTTTTCTAGATATGAGTTCTTCCTCACATCACTTTGTTCTCACAGTTTAACTTAAGGCCTTACAGCAATTGGTTAGACTATAGCTTTTAAAAAGCAATAGCTGAGCTGTTAAAAATATTGTAGATGTATCTTAATGTTAGAAGTTCAGTTATGAGAAAAGTCTAAGGGTTTAAATTCATGTCTAAATTTCCTTTCAGTTTGAAGGCAAACATCAGATATAGATGTTAGTATCTTTCTATACTTAGTGATTTCACTTCCATTTGAAAGATTAGAAGTCTTTTCTACCTGATATTTGGCAGAAAAGTGTTCCTCCAAACTTGGGAAAAGGCATATTGCAGATTTTTTTACGAAAAAAGCATTAGTCTGCTGCATTTTACAGCTTTTTACAAGTTTTGTTATCTAAATGCATTGATTCTTCTCAATGAATATGTGACTGACTTCCATGTTGCTATTTACAGGAATCAGAATGACCTCAGAAAAATAAATGAAACCCAGCTAGAATATGTAGCTTTCTGGCAGAGGGAGCTGCGTTGGTGGAATCTCTTGACAGTAGTAAGAGGCAGGCAGGAGGTTGACTCGCACTTAGTTTGGTAGCCCTTTGCGTGTCTAGACAGTACGCAACAAATGGTAGCTGGTTTTCGTATCGCTCTTGTAATTCCATTTTTTAAATTTAAAATAGTACTGAAAACATGTATTGGAGTGACAACTGACAGAAAACCAGATTGCCTCACGTCAGCTGAGCATCATTAACCAATCATAAATCACTCATCACAAAGACAAGGTAAACCGCATTAGCCTATACTTCGAACAGATTTGTAGCGCACAAATGTGTCATTACCACAGTTCAGTTAATGTAGGGTAGCATTTAATGAGTAACACACTTATCTGTATGTGAGCTCTCGATGAGTGTGTAGTTTTGTTTGCTTGCTAGAGACAAGGTTGTAAGATTACACTGATATAAGCAGGATAGTTGTGATGGTCTGTGTTCTTCTCAGCTCACTATTTCAGGCTCTGTCAATAATCAGAGTATCTTTCATTATTTCAGACAGTTAAGGGAATGCTGGATAACCCCAACGAACCTGTGAGCGACCTCTCATATTTTGATTGTATTGAGGGCGTAATGGAAAACTCAAAGGTAATTTCTTCTTCCCACTGTGGCAATTGTAAAGTGCATTTTGATTATCGGAAACTTACACGTGCATATCAAACATGCTAGAAACGCAGCACAGTGCTTATAGCTAAAATGTATGCTGCATTCCTCGATAAAACTCAGCCTGAGATAGGTCTCTTACAGCTAATTTCAGGTTAGAGAAACGTCTGAGCAGTCCATACATTCTGGCACATCAGAAAATCTGTGTAAAATCTCCTAAGTTATTTTTAAACATAGCATGCTATACATCTGTCTTTGAAGCTTTGCTTTTGGTGTCCCTATTTGATGCATTGGCATTGTCTCAGATCCTTCCTTCACTAAAAGAAAAAGTGTTTAATGGATGTGCGTGTCATCTTGCATCTAATGCTCTACTGCAGTCAGATTTTATTTTGGATTTTAAAAGAAAATAAACTGAATTCAGTGGAAGGCACCATGGGAATGTGTATTCTGACATTCAGATGGTTCCAGCAGACTAGATGCAATTTCATTTCCACTGAGTTTCAGTGAATTTGGGGGTGAAGACGACCCCAGATGTGTCAACAGTAGCTGCGGGATTGGTTGTCATGTTCCGCAAGGCGTGAAATGTACCTAGAGCCAAGCTAGCTGTGATGAGTAGTGGATGACAGCAAAAATAATGAGGGTTAATTCTGTATCCTCTTAGTCATTTGTGCTGTAATAGTGTTTATGTTCGGCACTGTCAACCCAGTGTTGATCTGCGTGCCTTATCCCTTATGCCACACACAGAGGAACGTGCCCAATTCCGCAAAGTCGTTAACTAGCTAAAGTTTCAGGAAGCCAAGTCAAAGAGGTTTGTGGGCCAGAACTGGCTCAAGGCCAGGAATCACTTGCCTTTGCTTGCCTTTGAGTGGTAGGGAAGCATATTGGGAAAGTAACTCTGTTTTTTAATTTCTGAGGTTCTTGGAGAATCAATGGCAGGCATTTCCCAGAATGCAAAAACTGGGGATCTTTTAGTCTTTGGAGAATGCGTTGGAGTTGCATCCAAGGCTCTTTGTGGCCTCACAGAGGCAGCGGCTCAGGTAAGCTACTGAACTCTGTAAAGCAAGTATATGTTTTGATTTTTTTAGAAAGCTCATGTTGTGGGTATGTAAATCTGAGATTCTCTTCCTTGCGGCCAAACAAATGATGGCCTTGTCCAACATGGCATGCTCTGTGAAGATCCACAGAAATTGCGCATGCACTGCTGTACATTGCAGAAGCAGCAGAGTGCAATAACATGCGTATTTTATAAGGAAGGGAAATGACATCAAGAAGGAAACTTTCCTGAGGATAAAGCAAATGTCAAAGCTGCAGCATATGGAATTCATGTTTGCACCTCAAGCTCTGAACTATTACCTCATAAAGAGGTGCACAAAAAGCAGCCACAGTTAAAATGAATGAATCAAGTTTGGTTTAGTTTGTAAAAATTCATAAGGAGCACTACTAATTTCAAACATTTTAAATAATAAACAACCTCTTTCAGCTGTTCAAATACTTTTGGAATAACCAAAATTATTAAGCTACTAGAACAAATTAGAGTCTGGAACTGGTCACTGTGGTTTGACTGATCTGATAACTGTGTGACTTTGATCCAGCCTCATCAGTGAAGGATTTGGCTGTGGGGGGCTCACACTCTGCAGCTGGAAACCGCTTCTTGATTTTCCCCAAATATGGAATGGCTCAGTATGGACTTAATCTCCTCCACATCTAACCCTGCGTTGCCTTACTGGCATATCAAGGTGACAAAGAATTGTATCTGTAATGGAAAGTCATCAAGAAATCTTCAAATACAGTTTTGACAGCTCAGACAATTTCTCCTTGTTGAGAGGCATGAAACTTTTATTTAATTGAGAAAGAAAGTATGTTTGGTCATCACACATCTTGAGCTGCAGTAAGACCAGCAACTGCAGACTTGATGGATCCTACACTCAGCAGTAGTGCATTTGCTGCACATTGGTTTTCTGCTAAGGCTTGACAAAAACCCTCACCACCTCCAACTGTGGCTAATGCGGTAAATAATTTGCTGGTGCTTGTGACCATTAAAGCTGTTCCCATCGGCTATGCAAGTGAAAAATAATGTTTCCAGGGATACCAGCTGTTTAAACAGTGGCAGGGGGGGAGGGGGTTGACTAAATAAATTTCACACGTGTAAGGGTAAGTTCTCTTGGTTTCAGAGGATTCTGGAGATTTATTACTGTTTAAAAATTTTTAATAGTACTTCACGGTGCAATAGTACTGTTATTACTAATAGTACTATTACTACTTCACAGTAATAGTAATTTTGGATAATCTCTGAACGCCATGTGCTATGACATATGGCAAGCTTATCAAAGAATGAAGATGGATTTAATATTGTTTCTTAGGATTGTTTTCTTCCTTTTTCCATTTCTAGGCTGCTTACCTGGTTGGCATCTCAGATCCAAACAGCCAGGCTGGTCAGCAAGGTCTCGTTGACCCAATTCAATTTGCCAGAGCCAATCAAGCAATCCAGATGGCTTGCCAGAATTTGGTAGATCCAGCAAGCAGCCCATCACAGGTGATTCCGGAGGATTGCAGTGAGACCATCGTTGTTAGGATGCATGACTTTGCCTTATTTGTGACCAAGCAAAGGGGTTTTGTTTGAAACTGTTGCATGGCTTTGAACTGCAGCTTTGAAGAGCTAGAGTATAGTTAAATGTCATGCTCCTTTGACAATCTGCTTGTTTTGTGCCATCTATTTTTACAGGTATTATCAGCTGCCACAATTGTGGCCAAACACACTTCTGCTTTGTGCAATGCGTGCCGCATTGCTTCATCAAAGACAGCAAATCCTGTTGCCAAGAGACACTTTGTGCAGTCTGCCAAGGAAGTTGCAAACAGCACTGCCAACTTGGTTAAAACTATCAAGGTACAAATGCTACTTAATTGTGCTTAGTTCTTCATTTGTGTTGCTATTTCTTTTCTCTCTCTTTTTTTGGGGGGTTTTTTTTGGTTTTTTTGTTGAGACAGAATCAGAATGGTTAGAAATATCTTTTTACCTTCTGTGATATGTATGGTTTAAGTAATCATTATGTGGTATGACTGTGCCGTCGTCAAGATGGAAAACCTTGGGCAATATTCGTGTTAGGAGAGGTAGCTGCCCCATCCAGTATGAGACACCTCTGTGTCGATGCATTTAACGAGCTTGCACCGTGAGAATAATTTGCCAACAACTGAATGTGAAGGCTTTCAATAGTGTTACATTGCTCAGTATCCAGAGGTTTGTGGAGGTGTTTCTGACAGCTTTACCATATTTGTAAGAGAAAAATAAAGAAATAAATACTACTGGGAACCAAACAGAAGCAGTTTATGTAGCTGCTGTTTTATAGTCTTCTGTTAATAGTCATCTTTTATTCTCCAGATACCTGCCTGCGATTTGGCAGGAGGTAGCTTTTCCTCATGCAAGCAGAAATAATACTCGTTAAGCCACAGAGGGCTCACAATTATAAACCCTTCAGGAAGCCATTACCTGGTCTGCTAGTGGAAGCCTTTTAAAATAATTATGCTCTTAGGCCTGGAAGGTTCTATTATGTTACACAGAAGGTCCTTCATATTGAAATCTTTCCTATGAGATTATGAAAGAGATCAATTGACTCGTGAAAAATGAGAGCGATATATTATTGGTTTGCTTAAAAAAAATCAGTCGATAGAAAAGAACCACTTTGTTAGGCACTTCCACCCTTTGAAGCATGTGGTGTTCAGACACAATTTATGACAGTCACCAGAAAGCAATGATAGAAAACCTTTATTCAGTCTTGTGAAGCAAAGCAGCAGTCGTAGGTTTAGGGTCAATAACCAGCTAAGTAAAAAAACAGACATTTAAAGGATCACACTCTTTGCATCAGCCTTGTTTGTGCAGGACCTTTTACATGTCATGAGCACACAACGGTTTAAAACTACAAAGAATTGAATCACCTTCTTTCAAGTTTGCAAAGAAACCCATCCAGAGGGAACTCAATCATGATTTCATTTCCAGGCCCTGGATGGCGATTTCTCTGAAGAGAACCGCAACAGGTGCAGAATTGCTACAGCGCCTTTGATAGAGGCTGTAGAAAATCTGACAGCATTTGCTTCAAATCCTGAGTTTGTCAGCATACCAGCACAGATCAGCGCCGAGGTAAGGCAGGATGTTGCGCTTCCACCCTGAAAAAGTTGAAAATGTTAAATTAATCATGTGTCAGGAGAGAGGAGGTGACTGTAAAGACGGGACTCTGAAATGCCTCTCTCTGTTCTTGAGTGTTCCTGGGGCATTCTGCTGTCTTTTGCTTAACCTCTGACGTTGAATTTTGCACCGGTAGGATAAAACTAGTTAGGGTACGGTAAGCGCTGCCGGTCTTCTGTTAGTGAAGTGATGCAGTACAGGCGACTCACATGTCTTGCTAGCTGGATCCTTCCATGTGATAAAGTAATAAATATCCCGTTTTCCCCTCAAGAGCAGCTTTAACAAATGGAACCTAAGTAGTTCAGAAGAGGATTGAAGGGACATCACTGGGGTTTTTCCCTTGCAAAAATGATGCAGTCATGATGACAAGAAGCAGGTTTTCTGGGGAGAATAACTTTCCCTGGGCCTTCTGTATTTTGTTCTGAGCCATCCTCAACCTTCCTCAAAAACTGTCCAAAACCATCCTCAAGCCCTGTAACTACAACGAAATAGTATTTAAAGTAACTAATAAAAGGGGTGGGGGCATAGAATAAATCCTTCAAGCCTCATAAAAGCTTCGAAGTAGAGGTCATGTATCATTACTGACTCTCCAACTGCTCCTTCCTGCTTTGGGCAGCCTCCATTCCAGCTAGCAACATCAGATGATGCAGTAACTGCTGCAGTCTTAAAGTTGTGGGGTTGTAACTGAAATCTAAGCTTGTTCTCCAGGCCTGTGGTACCTGGCTTTACCAAATTACTATCAATAAAATAGGCAGGGAGATGATGACCCAATTAGAGTGTCATAGTCCAACTAATGCCTGGGAAGAGAGCATGCTTGGTTGAATCTTGCACGTTTTGTGACAAATAAAGTTTCTTTTCAACAATATCTCCATAGTCTACAATTAGACAAGTGTCATTGTTTTCTCCTATTTCTGAGCTGGATGGTGGCTTTTGAAACTTGAAAGTGTTTCTTAAGAATGTTACAGAGAAAACAGTTGGACTGCAGTATTTTAGTACTGTTTCGGTGTTGACTATCCGTGAATATAATAGCGTGATGCGAGAGATGATAATGGCATTTTATTGCTGTTCCTTAAACAGATTTTTAGGAGCAGAAAGTGTGGACGAGCTCAAATAATTATTTAAATGATCTTTGTGTTCTTGTACCTTTCTGACCACAGGGATCGCAAGCACAGGAACCAATTCTAGTTTCTGCTAAAATGATGTTGGAGAGCTCATCTTTATTGATCAAAACCGCTCGTTCTCTGGCTATCAATCCAAAAGACCCTCCTACATGGTCTGTACTAGCTGGGCATTCCCACACTGTCTCAGATTCTATCAAGAGTCTTATCACCTCTATCAGGTATTATGTCTTTTATAGTAACTTCTTTGTATCCACATTTAAGCTGTAATAATTGGGTGGCCGTTCATAAAGAATAATACCGTATGGCCATTCACACTGTGGTGTTTTTCACTAATGGAAATTATTTATTCTGTGAGGCACAGTATCTCCCCAGTAACGCTACGTGTTTTACTGATGACTACAGCACTCTGCAGCATAGGGTTGTTCTTTGTATTCTGTTCTCCTTCCCTGGCTCCACCTCCGATTCAGTTTAAGGTAAATAGAGAATGCTGTAGCATAAAAAAAATTTAGCTAATATTACCTCCATCCAGGTCGCGCACCAACATGCCGTACGTGGAAAACTGCTTGCTTTTCTTTTTTTTTAAGGTGGGTCAGAGATTGTATAATTACCTTTGCTGTCTATTCTTTACCATAGCATTCTCAGTTTAGTTGCAGGAACGCCATAGCAAGAAGTGAATATTCTTTCCTTTTTGGACTAAACCTGTCTATCCCTTCCCTTCCTTACTGAAAATTTCCAAGTGTAGTTCTATACCTAACCTCTTAATATTGATTAAATCAAAATCATATGAAAACAGTGAACTAAGGAGTCTTTACGGTTTTGTTGATCTCCGATAACGATTGTACCAAAATAGCAAACTGCATGCTAGGACAAAGTACTTAGAAACTAACCTTTGTTAAAAGATACCTTGGACTGAAGGTAACGCCCTGTACAGAACAAATTGTTTTCTGAGACAGTCGATCAGAAACTGTGAATATTTTTTCCTGGTGTCTTCTGCATTTTCATGTTGACCTTCATTATTGGGCCAGTCTGGCCATCCCAAGGAGGTGGAATTTGCACTGTTCTGAGGCAAAAAAAATTCTTCTGTCTAATCAGGAAGAGAGGAGCGATATGCGTGCGTGTGTATTAAAATGTGCAGAGTACACTGTACATACGTCAAAATTTCGTAGGTAGAACAAAGCTAACTTTTGTCCTTGTTGCTCTCCTCCCACGTGCTTTATGTATTGTCAGGTAATGAAGCACGCTTGTGTGAATTCATGAAAGAGCCTGCCTCCTTCCCACCACGCTCAGCATACTGTCTCTGTCTTTCAGGGACAAGGCCCCAGGCCAGCGAGAATGTGATTTCTCCATTGATGGGATCAACAGATGCATCAGAGACATTGAGCAGGCCTCCCTTGCAGCCGTCAGTCAGAGTCTGGCTACCAGGGATGACATCTCAGTTGAGGTAAGGCAGATAGCTCAGGAGCAAACCAGAGTACTGTCGAGGAGCCTCACTTACCCTGCTGCTTTTCTTTCCATTTGAAGATTTGGAGCTGAGCACTCAGCACAATCTACCCGTGAGGGGAGAAGTATTCTTACTGTAATCTTTCTAGGCAAAATCACGTGCCAACCAAAGTGTATCACATCTGGAAAGATACCAGAGTCGCCAGGCAAAAGTAGGGGTGAAAGCAGTGATTTTTAACCACCACCCACATACTACTGTGACTTCCTGTGCTGACGGGACCAACTGGTAGTGTTTCCGTGGTGCCTTGCCATGTGGAAGTTGGAATGTTTCTGAAACTAATCTGTTACTAAAAGTCCGGTGATGTAAATGTCTGCGGCTTTTTTCTTAATGCCCATTTTGTCATTAAATTAAGTGAAATCTGAAGTTGATACGTTTTCAAAGCTTCCTTCCGTCCCCCCTTCCCCGCCCCATGATAACGCAGACCAATCCTGTGGTACTTCAGCCTTTATCTAATTGAGGAAGGGCAGTCATGCCAGACCGCCTACTAAAAGTCGACAACTCACGATCAGATTCTCAGCTTGGTATTTAGTGTCGTCTTGTACTATTCCTTCCTGAAATTACATGTCTATTTGTGTATTCCAGCGGTTTCTTTGGGCTGGAAGAGTGCATACTGGAAACATCTCAGACTAAATGAAGCTATACAAAAGAAGTTGCTGCAGGAAATATGTCATAGATAAAATGATTTTCTATTTAAATAACGAAGTCATCTTGGACACCATACGGAACTGAAGTAAACATTACTGAAAATGGCAGTTATTTATAAAGCAGTACAGGAATGTAACAAAGTGCAAGAGGAGTATTTATTTTCTCTTGCCTTTCATGAGTGAGCTAAATCCCGGCGGCTGGCAAGACATAAAGCGGCTATGAATTCAAAGCCAGTATTTATGTCTCAACAAGCCCGGTAATATGCTTTTCTTATGCTCCTGTCCCATAGATGGTATTCAGGAGGTCAGTCCACAAGTCCGCATCTGCGTCCCTCAGAGATGTCATATTTTTCCTTTGTCTTTTCTTATAGGAGAATTTGTCCTGCTAGCTTCAAAGTCTACAGCAGAGCTTTTTGCTCTTATGCTGTACAGTCTGCTTTGAAGAACACTTCTTGATATTTAAATCGGAGCTCCTGCTGGTTTCTCTGGTCGGTGCAGTGATACTAACTCTTTGGCAGGGCAAGAATACTCGGGGGGGACCGTGTCACGTGGCAATGAGAAAGGACACCGACTCCCGAGTTTGCTGCTGTAGGCTGAAGTGGGAGGGAGCTATGTTCCCCCCTCTCTCCCCAGGCTTGCCATATACATCTAAAGAGAAGCAGGCCTATCTCAGGGTTCTTCTTGCTGAAACCGGGTAAAGGAGAAGAAATTCTAGTTGAAGATGCCCCTGCTGATGGCAGGGATTTTGGACTAGATGACCTTTTAGAGACCCCTTCAAAACTAAACTATTGTATGAAATGAGCAAGAATTCTGTGCTTCTATGCAAAGAAAGCCGACGGCGTGGATTTCTGCATCCTGCTATAGCAGGTCGCTGGAACAGGGTTCTGTCGTGGTTTAGCCCCAGCCGGCAACTAAGCACCACGCAGCCGCTCGCTCACTCCCCCTCCCGCAGTGGGACGGGGAAGAGAATTGGGAAAAAACTCGTGGGTTGAGATAAACACGGTTTAATAGGACAGAAAAAAAAAGAAGAAAGCAACAATGATAATACCAACAAAGGAATGTACAAGAACAAGTGATGCCCAATACAGCAATTGCTCACCACCCCGTGATCGACAGCCCGTCCCCGAGCAGCGATTTCCGCCCCCCAGCCAACTCCAGTTTATGTACTGGGCATGACGTCGTATGGTAGGGAATATCTCTTTGGCCAGCCTGGGTCAGCTGTCCCGGCTGTGTCCCCTCCCCGCTCCCCGTGCACCCCCAGCCTACTCGCTGGAAGGCCAGCACGAGAAGCTGGACTGTCCTTGGCTGCTCAGCAGCAACCCAAAACATCAGCACACTATCAACAGCTTCTCATCCCAAATCCAAAACACAGTCCCGCACCAGCCTCTGCGAAGAAAACCAGCTCCATCCTGGCTGAAACCAGGACAGGTTCCGAGTACGTTGGTTGGTCTGAGGGTGATAGTTACAGTACAGTAAAACTCAATAATTATTAAGAACAGCTGCGATAGTAATTGACAATTTCTCTTTACATTAGGCTCTGCAGGAGCAGCTGACATCGGTTGTCCAGGAAATTGGGCACCTCATTGATCCCATAGCTACTGCAGCTCGGGGAGAGGCCGCTCAGCTTGGGCACAAGGTACTGTCCTACCATTACGAAGGTAATGTACCATTGGTAATTACCATTACCATTGAAATCTCGGGCAGCTGGACGTTAGGAGAGACCATCATTTAGTAGCTTTTTCACTTCCTAGAAAAGAGGAGAAAAAAGCATGTGGAAGGAGGAAAGGTCTGGGATTTCCAAATACTTGGAGCTGACACCAAATAAACCTGTTTATGTTTGGGCCATTGGAAAGATACTTTCATCAAGGTTTTTGGTGAGGGGCAGGTTCGTGGAGAAAGGACAAACGAAGAAAGGGGAGGGAAAAGCAAAGACAGAAAGGTGGAGCGCAATATTGTATGTCTCCCCACCTCTGGCTGCTGTGGCCAGCAGCTGTCACACGTGTCGGTTCTTCTGTCTCTTGTGCTGTGTTAAGGGTGACCACAGGACCTGGACCCCATCTCACTCCAGGCTCCTTCAGCAGGTCACGGAGTTATAGTTGAACATGCAGCAGAATTTGGCCGATTGGCGAAGGCTGGCAAAGGTTTTTCAGATCCTGTCCTGGTCCGAGGTCCTTGCGTAAAGCACGCTACTCCATTTCTTGGCCAGACAAAATGAGAAGTGTGGGATATGCACAGAGATTACCTCTGGCCTATGAAGGCCCATCACCTGAAGCGGCTTCTGTAGTCTGAGGAGAGGGAGATTTAGACTCTGGTTTCCAAGGCGTGGGATGTGCCCGCTTTCCGCCTTCGGAGCGAGGCACTCTGTCTCCATTGATTAAAGAGGGAGCGTTAGCTTTATTAGGAAAAAAAAGTAGTGATATGGAACTACCCTCAGTTTTGGTCCCTGCTGCAAATTTTTAGGGGTTGGAGTGGTGGGGGTGGGGAGAAAGGCTTGTAACGGTCTTGCATTCTATTGTAAGTGTTGTGTAAGCATGTCCCTCCGTTATGTGGAGGGTAAGAACTTGTGCTTATTAGATCTCTGTCAAAAAATGAAACGTTACAACGCGTGGACCAGAAGCGTGCGTTACTTACTGTGGTTATTACAAGACTTTAGCAGTTTCTCAGGTAGTAATTCCTCATGCTACAATATATGCTTAAGAGAAAAATAAATACAAGTTTTCTGTGCCAGTGCATTTAAAGCCGGGAAGGAATCACTTTGTTAGTGTGAGAGCTCTGCCAGAGTGGTAGCCAAGTAACTCTGTTTAGCTTTGGATAACCATCAAATATTTCATAAAGTCTCAACTATTTGCAGTTTTGATTCTCAGTCTAGCTAGCCCTTTGAGGCACACAACAACTCAGGATTGCAAAGATACAGGTCTCCTTTTCCGCAGCAAGCAACACTGCAGGGTTGGGCCACGTGCCTGGCTTGGGGAAACGTTCACGCACCAGCGGCAATGAACCGTGTCTGGAGGTAACGTTAGCACTTGTGCTCGCTCCGGTGTCTTGGACAGCAGAGAACCGTCCAGGTCTGCACCGGAATCTGATGAAGAGAGTTTGAGAGGTTAGGGAGCAAAGGTAGCAAACACAAGCAGCCCCCGAGTTGAACAGAGCGGTCCACGTAGAACGCGGTCCCATTTGTTGTTTGTCATTCGCAATGAAGGTTGAGAAGTTCCTCCCTTGCGCGGAGGAGACAGCTGTCACGGATGCTTCTAAGTAGCGTGCGGCGGCTCCTGTGGCGGTTTTGAAAATGGTTTCATCTGACCTCAAGGGACCGTGTGCGTTTGGGGAGGAGACACGTGGCTTGATGAAGGAAGTTGAAGGGGAGGGGACACAGAATCACACGGGCACATAACACAAACTAAACACCGTACAGCGGAGAAGCACTAGGACAGCGGGCTGCTTGAGCTAATCCGCGGCCCGACAGTAATCGGGGAATGTGGTTCCTCTCAGTTACAGGAGTGAAATGGGGTTAATGGCTTTCTGTGGTTGTTCTGGCTTTCTTAGGTAACACAGCTGGCAAGTTACTTTGAACCCTTGGTTTTAGCCGCAGTGGGTGTGGCATCCAAAACACTCAATCATCAGCAACAGATGACGGTGTTGGACCAGAGCAAGACACTAGCAGAATCTGCCTTACAGATGTTATACGCCGCCAAAGAAGGAGGAGGAAACCCCAAGGTACGGTTGCCATGTGTAACAAAGAGAAAAATGGAGATGGGTGAGGGCAGAGGGCAGGTGGGCAAGCAGAGAAAAAAGAGGGTAGAAAAAACAGCACCTACCTGCTGCACGGCAGAGCAAAAATGCTACTGACGCCCCTCAGGACGTCGCTCATGGGGGGAGTGTAACGATGGGTCAAAGACAGGATTCCAGTCTATGTCACAGCGCTC
>NW_010529604.1:0-11820 GCF_000687285.1 Phaethon lepturus | reverse complement strand
TTGGCCTTGTTGAACCTCATGAGGTTCATAGATGCCCATGCCTCAAGTTTCCCCAGGTCCCTCTGGATGCCTTCCTGTCCCTCAGACGTGTCATCTGCAACTTGCTGAGGGTGCACTTGATCCTGCTGTCTATGTCATTGATGAAGACAGTAAACAGTACTGGTCCCAGTACGCACCCCTGAGGGACACCACTCGCCGACAGCCTCCAGCTGGACATTGCACCATTGACCACTACCCTCTGGATGCGACCAGCCAACCAGTTCTTCATGCTCTGAATAGTCCACCCATCAAACCTACATTTCTCCAATTTAGAGAGAAGGATGTTGTGGGGTACCACCGTCAAAGGCCTTACAGAAACCCAGATAGACAACATCCGTAGCTCTTCCCTTGTCCATTGATGTAATCGCTCCATCATAGGCAGCCACCAGGTTGGTCAGGCAGCACTTGCTGTTGGTGAAGCCATGCTGGCTGTCTCGAATGGGCCCTGTCCTCCATGGGCCTTAGCATAGCTTCTAGGACGATCTGTTCCATGATCTTCCCAGGCACAGAGGTGAGGCTGACAGGTCAGTAGTTCCCAGGGTCCTCCTTGCTACCTTTTTTTTAAAAATGAGTGCAAAGTAACCCTTTTTCCAGTGTCCAGGGACTTCCCCTGACTGCCACGACTTTTAAAATATCTTGGAGAGAGGCTTGGCAACTACATCAGTCAGTTCCCTCAGGACTCTGGGATGCATGCCATCAGGTCCCATAGAACTGCGCATGTTCAGGTTCCTCAGGTGGTCTCGAACCTGATCTTCTCTGACAGTGGGAGGGACTTTGCTCCTCCAGTCTCTGTCTTGCAGGACATCCCCTCAAGAAGTGTGGGAAGTGAAGCGAAGACTGCCAGTGAAGACTAAGGCAAAGAAGTCATTCAGTACCTCAGCCTTCTCCTCATCCATTGCTAACAGTTTGCCAGTCTTGCTCATCAAGGGGGGTACGCTTTCTTTGACCTTCCTTTTCTGGCTGACATTTTTTAAATGTTAAATGTTAAGGCTGTTGGGTTGCCCAAACATTTAAAGACACCAAAAACTAATAAAGTACTTGTGCCCTCCAGTGCCCTTCTACTTCTGCACTGACAATTTATAAAACTTAGCACCTTCGTATGCAAGTTTTCAGTAAAGAACAACCAAGTAAAAGTTTCCTCTGAGCAAAACTTCAGGAATGAATAAAGACTATGGACAACAATTGACCATGACAAACAAAAGACAGCAATTTTAACAAGAATTACTATGTAGGTTTCATCAAGTGACAACACTAATATTAAGCTAATTACTGATAGGTACTCTTAAGCCCACCTTATTCATCTTCAGGATGCTGACACGTTAATATTAAAAATTACGAAACTAGCACATGTAAAGTTGAAATCGCATTTCAAAGAAATCCAAACACAGAAAGACATAGAGATTTGTACCTATGGCACTCTAATTTAAGTCTACTGCCAATTAAAATACCATTATCACATGATGAGGAGTTAATGCTTATAGTCTTCAATTAAATTGATTTTAAAGTACATACTTGATTCTAAACTTCCCATAACGCATCTCATGGTATGACTTAATAATGTAAAACTCAGGAATTACCATAATGAGTGCTAGACCTATGGGCCATCTAGAGCAGTTAGTTCTTTTTTGGCAGATGCAAATATCACACATTTTCAGGGGAAAGTAAATTCATTTTAGACTGATGAGTTAGGATGACACAAATTCAGAATACCCTTGGTCATTACTGGATATAGATTTATCTTACTTACTGAAGTATGCATCTTCATATCTCTTCAAAAATTCATTTACATAAAAAGAACTCTGCATATAAATGGAAATTTTGCAAATGTCTTTAGTCTTGAGGATCTGCTTATTTTTAACTGTTACTCTTCTGTTACCTGTATGTGGCTTTTTTGCACATTCATTGCAAATACATCCGCTTAAATAGTGAAAGCAAGATAATTTTTTTCCTCATTTCCAAAGGGTTGTATTTACAGGACTGTGAAATCCGTATGCTTTGCAGGCAGCCCTAGAAAGACAGTGCTTTCCCCTCTTAGGATTTCAGAGATTGAGAAAAACTTGAAGACTCCTTCAGGCATTCCAATGAACAAATGCAGAAGAGTGAGTCTTGAACACACAGAGAACACAGGTCAAAGAACAATAGTTACAGATAAGAAACATGTTTTTCTTGTCTATATATAAATTTACACTGTGGGTGACATCAAGCAATGTTCCATACCAACACCACTTTCCTGCTAACAAAAGAGTCTGGAATCAAGGTGCCCAAGAGTCCTCAGGTCATTCAAGCTCACAGGAGTATTAACCAAAGCATACACAGACTGTCAAGAAAACATGAAAGTGCTCTAGAGGCAGCTCTAATGGATATTAAGAACAGAGGCATCCTACAGACTATTAACATCATCTGAGCTAAGACTAAATGTGTTCCACCTCTCACAGCAATTACATCTCTGTACCACACAACTGACTATATGAGACATTTACCACACCCAGACATGAAATCCCCGTTTTTATCAATGTCTCTATAAATTGGAAAGGAGATTTCCTGTAAGATCTTATTAACTGGTAAAAGGTCAAAGCACACTTAAATTACCCTAACAAGAGAGTCTACTGCAATCTTTAAGAACGTTCAAAGCTCTGAATTTTTGCATATTCACTTCTTCACATACAGCAGTATGTTCAAAAGTAGTACTGTATAACAAAACCTGCCCAGAGCCAGGCCTCTCATGAGGCAATCACTGAGGTAAGGGCGAAAGCTATTCCTCCTTTCTCAAGTGGCGATCCAAGAAAGAGTAAGATGTTTGTGAAGACTACTATTGACAGAGCATCACTACCTAGTAGCATTCATACTGAAAGGGAGTCTTGACTCAAATACTGTTGATAAAACAACCTGATTGTAATGAAGTATGAGGCAACCTGCAGGTCAGAAAAGGCAAATCATAGCCTACCAGTCAAAATCTCCTGAAACATCAGTTTCAACTGATGAACTGAAGATACAGGAGGAAAGTATACTCTCCACAGTTTGAAACTCACCACTGACAACCAAAATGTTAACTACATTTAGGTACACTTACTGCTTTACTCAGTGCTGCTCTAGTCAAAAGTGGGGCTTAGGGGTTGAAAACCTCTATTGACAACCATTAAATTTATCAAGCAGACAGCAAGTGAAATAGTTGAAAAACTGAAAGAACTAGGGATTCTCTGACAGAAACAGAATAGGAAGAAGAGGAAAAAATTTGTTATTTGCCTCTACAGACACTACTGAAATAAAATAATATTCTTCTAACATTTTCAAATTTTGCTTTTGAAATTATCTGGATGACAGGCAATATGTGAGTGAATCTGAAAGCAGTAAGTAATCCCTTGCCTTATTAGAGACAACAGGAAAAAGTGCCTACTAGTTCTATTCTGCATTTTTGTGTATTATTATTACTACTACATCTTAGTCCTAAGGGAAAGAATCTTATTTCCAAACACACATTTTTCTATGTCTGCATCTTTTGTCATCCTTTTCTCTGCTCTAATATTTAAATGCCCCAAGTATTCTACAAGAAGGTTATCTGTAAGATCATGTTGGTTTGTGTTGGTTTTGATACTACAGCTGTTGCCAATTAAGGTGTCAAAAGTCTCTTACATATCTTTTTTGTGTAGTTTATCACACTAATATTACTTATGGTAAGGCTACATGATAGTAACTGAAAGACATGCTTTGATCTAGTGAAAGAAATATATGATGTCCTTTTCCTGTCTAACTTGCAACAAATGGGCAAACTCACATCATTACTGAATTTTCAGCTGCAATGAGCAAACCATAATTTTCCTGTGTTAATATCATCAGTGAAATTTTAAACTGGCATTTAATGGTGAAAGAACTGTTGTCCATGTTTATATTGACAGGTAATCTCAGTAGCAAAGAACTCATTAGCAAGAGGCCAAAAGTTTACCGCCTCCAACATCTCTGCTGAGAAAGCCAAATATAACATGAGTTCAGTTCCACTCCCCCTCCATATCTTGAGAGAAAACAGAGTAATTATTTACATTCCTTTAAATACAGCTGTTCTGGTTTCTATAATATTGCAAAAGCAGTGGAATGTATTATTACTGTGCATGCTAAGCCACAGAAATTTTGCTTGAATGCAAGTGGTTGAATTCCTATCTCCTGAACAGTACGGACACCACAGAAAGAATTCCTCTTGTTGTTCTGCATTACAATTGCATTATTTCACCTTTTAAAAATACCGCACTTGAGATGCCATTTTACATCAAAATTATTTCAGAGTTCTTCTCTTCAGAGCTTCTCTCTATACACTAAAAAGTTTTTAAAGCATATGTCCCCAATGACCACAGTAATATGCCGTAAAACTAAACAACTACACTTACAGGAGCCATTTGTTTGGTAATGTTTGATAAAAAATTTCCTCTGTGAAAAGCCAAGCTCCTGAAAAAATTATGATATAAAGAGACAACTAAAACCATACATTGTAGCTGCAAAAGTTTTCAAGTTTTTAAAGCCTAAAAGAAGTATTTCAAGAATGTAGATGATCTTAGAAATAAGTGACCTGCAATTCTCATCTCTCTTTACTATTTGTGATGAAGATCTGGAATAGCTGGAAACAAATATATGAATACAATTATTGGTTCTTCTTGGTTTATGCACTTGAATTCATAACAGTGACTACCTACATTTTTTGCCCCCTTTGCCCAAATCAAGTAGCAAAAAAGATTTTTGTGTGGCTAACAAGAGTAGTACATGCATAAAGTAAAGAAGGAAAGAGGTAAAGGAGGCTACATAGAGCTAATGTTTAAATATTAATTAATATTATAAGTAGAGCTAAAGTCACTTGTAATCTTCTACGCACAAAGACAGAACTGTTTTGGCAATTATTAACCAAAAGAGGGTTTACTCTCGGTTTGCAGACAGGACATTTATCTTCAAATTCATAAAGACTTGGCAAGTAATCATTCTCAGAAAAATGTTTTGCCAAGACAACTACAAAATTTATGTCGTGATTTGTTGCCCTTAATCTTTGTTCAGCAAATACTAAGTGTGGGTGTGCTGGATGGAATTATATAGTGAGCTTTACAGAAACTTCTCTGCTTTTATTTATGTCACGTAATACCACGTTATTTTTCCTTTGCTAATACACAGCACAATTTCAGAGCAAGTATTTTGTCTTTAGTACGTGCCAGGCATTCATTCCTAATACACAGTAAGTTATTCCAGATTTATGTTTGGATAACAACTGAAACTCCCCTCACTCCCATTTTAAACTAACTCCGTGCCAAGTAAAAATACTGGAGAACAAAAGTTCCAGCCAGCAAGCATGCACAATAAGTTGATTCTATCTTCTAAATTCTGTCCTACTATCCATCTTTTTCTTGGTTTAACAGGATCAAAAGATTACAGTTCTTTTTCTCCATGTTTATTTAGTTCTCTAGCACAGAAAAAAAATATTAGGAACTGGAATATTTTTGACATTTGATAGTAACAAATTTACATTAAGTAGTAACAAAAAACATTGGCACAGACTTTAGCCATATTTTCATTCTGATTAAGAAAAAGGCTTTTTCAGGCTGTCATTTATTACTTATATTCTACACCTTCCTCTTCTCTTTGTCAAACCACTGACAGAGAAATGTTTTTGACTGCTTGGTACAGGAAGACAACGGCTGGAATACAAATGTGGGAAGCAAACTACTCTGTGAGGTGAACCAAAGCACCCTAGATGCGCATGACCACAAGTCTCCAAAGTGCACTCCTGACATTAATTACTAACAGCATCCAGGGCTGCATTAAGAGAAGCATTGCCAGCAGATTGAGGGAGGTGATCTTTCTGTTCTACTCACCACTGGTGTGACACACCTGGAGTACTGGGTCCAGTTCCGTGCTCCAAGTATGAGACACACAGGGATGGTCAAAAAGTTGATGGAGAGCTAGGAGCATCTGTCATATCAGAAGAGACAAAGAGCTGGGACTATCTTTTAGTCTTGAAAAAGGAACGCTCAGAGGTTCTTTCAATGTGCATAAATACCTGATGTGGGGAAGGGGGCAGTGGGGAGTGAAGACAAAGCCTTCTCAGTGGTGCCCAGTGACAGGACAAGAGGTAATGGGCACAAAATGAAATACAGGAAATGCCTTTTAAACATAAGGAAAATCTTCTACTGGGAGGATAATCTCACACTGCAACAGGTTACTCCCAGCAGCTCTGTAGTCTCCATCCTTGGGGATATTCAAAATCTGCCTGGACAGAGTCCTGACCAACCAACCACCTAGTGACCATGCTTTGAGCAGGGGATTGGACTAGATGACATACAAAGTTCCCTTAAAACTCAGTGATTCTGTGATTCTGAAAATTAAAATGCTGATATTGATGCACCCCTTCTTCAGAAGGAGCAGCAAACCTCAGGGAGAAAAAGTCAGTTCTTAATTCTACTTCCAGAGGTTCAAGTTGCATAAAGATGCACCAAAAAACTGTGAATTATATGGTGGAAAAATGCATGTTAGTATATTTACACCATACAATTGAACTTTGGGAATTTTATACAAATACACATACCTCAGAAATAAAGTTTCAATCTCTGAAGTACACTTGTTCTATTTTATGTTCTCATTCCTATCTCTGTCAGACCAGATTATTTTAAAATATTACCTATGTAATCAGAACAAGTGCCAAAATACTACACAATAGTTAACATCATCTTTAATTTTTGCTTGTACCCACAGTTTGCTTTGAGGACTGTGAGTTTTATGTATGTATCTCTGTTATTCCAATCACTTCTCACTGTTTTTTCTGTCTCCACAGACAAAACAGAGTTTTAAGAGTACAGTTTTCACACTTACAAATCTTTGAAACTAATCAGAGCAAGCAAGCTAAGATTGAAAAGAAAAATAATAGAAAGCATAGGAAGAGAAAGGAAATTGAGAAATATTTTTCTCCTTTACTCATAGCACAATCAAAACAAATCTCACAGTACACTATGAAATGGGTATCTACTTCTTAAATATTTGACCATTTTGATTAACTTATCCTGAGTAAAGAACAGATTAAATCTATTCTTCAGTATGTAATCTCTAATAATGGGCTTTAAATCACGTGTAGTACTAGTAGCACACAAAACAGTTTTCTGCCACCAGCAATATGAGAATATGGAAAATGTACTTTTACAAATGGATTATATAAAACTAGTACAAAAATTGAGTATTTAAACTGGAAAGCTCATGAATTTGATCTTAATGGATAAGGATTGTTATAAAAACATTATTTTATGCATTTCAATTCCACTTATGTAGTGAGAAGTTTGTTTCAAGGATGTCTGACTAAACTTGAAAGTAAAAAGCCAGTCACATTTAACAGATGGGTATTTCCGTTAAAAGCTGAATGACTTCTGATTCAAGAGGTTGTCAACTAGTTGTGGAAAAAAAGTTGTCTCTCTTGCTTTTCTCCCCTGCTTGATCCCACAAAAAAACCCCAGAAATGTCAACACAATAGTAAGATCCTTCAGAAGGACTTCTCTGGTGCCTTCTATCTCAAGAATTTGAGAACTGTGGGATATTTTCTTCAACACCTTATTTTTTCATGTTGCATTTACTGGATAGCCAAACACTGTTGTGTGCTAGGATGTTATGTATCATGAAACAGCAATGCTTTTCTAGCAGCTCACTGGCATTCTCTCGATACTTCTGAATTAGAACATCAAGGGCCATTAAGTACAAAAGTATAAAATAAACCACAAATTGTCTTTGAAAAGAGCTTAACAACACTACTGAAAGGCTGAAACAACAGCTACTAAAGAAAATTTTGCTTTAAACACCAAAACATAAGTTTTCAGAAGACAGCACTACCTCTGAAACCTTACAATTTTTCAAAAAAACCCCTTCTGAGTCAAACTGCCTATGGCACAGTTACAGATGTAATTTCTTTAGTTATTAAAGAGGCCAGAGATTTTTTTTATCAAAGCCTGCCTCCTTGTGTTTGCAGAACAACATCCTGAAGTAGCCAAACAGCTGGACTCACATAAGTTTTTAACATAAAGTTATTTTATTGACCACCAATCACTTATTTTCCTTCTGCTAGCCAATGAATGTACCATCCTTTACTGGTATTCCCTTGTACCTATCAAATCAGCTGACCTTTACTGAACATGTAACAGCTACATACTTAATGACGACAATTAACAAAATAATATGAAATGTGAGACAAAGTATCATATGGGGAGGTAAGCATTTTAAAAGAAGGTGGCAGATGACCACAATGCTGAACACTTCCATTAACCATAAAGCAGGTAATCTCTTTAAAAGGAGAATTATTTTGTGAGATCATGCCCTGTAAAACTTCAAAAAATAAACTTGGTTTCTTTATTTCTGTACAGTCTACATTCTAAGTAGAACAAATTTTACAACCAAGTAAATTTATGGTACAAATTGCCAGGAAGCAAATATATTTTTATTGCTTCAATCAATTATGTCCATCTACTAACAGTGGCTGAGGCTAAGAAAAGTGTAACAGTTTACAAAAAACGTATAAAGCTACTGATCATATGGGCTTTGAATGTGAATACCTAAAAAAATGGAGTTAAGCATGAAGGCTTTGTAAGGACTACCAGAAATAGAACCGTTTTTCAATTTTTACAATGTTTCTAGCACATACCACCACAAAAAGCATCTCTGATGCATTACAGTGCACAAGAGCATCAATGTTGTTCTCCAGTGTTTCATGTGGAAAATTATGTGGCATTGTGTAAAACAGAGATTAATGTTAATCAAATTACAGTTTCTTTAAATCAACATATGCTAGCAATATCAAAAAAGCAGGAGTCCTATCTTTGCCCCAAGCCACTATGTCTTGCCCTTTGTCTGTGTGGGAGCACAGCTGTTTAAGCGGTAATGAATTGGCCTGGCTGAATAGTAGATTACTGTTGTTTTTCGTCATACAATTCCATCAACATTTGCTTCTGAAGCACATTAAGGTTGGAAATGAAAGGCCAGAGAAGGTCTACAGTATCTTCTTTAGGTAGCAGTGCTGATTTATGCTAGTTTAATGCTTCAAATGAACTATACCCCCCAAAAAACATAAGAGGAAAAAAAAATTAAATGGTGTGTGCAAATAAAATGTGTAACTGCCATTCAAATTCCCAGCTTTGAGAGCACACCTCTGGCACCAGTGGATGCTGATGAGAGACAAAAATATTAAGATGAGCAGAAAGTAGTTCCTCCTGACCATTTTATTGCTGAGCTATAGACAGTAATATTTCATGATGCAAACACATCTTACCAGAGTTCACTTCCTTCTGATATTCAAATCAGTTTGTGTAGCAGCTCTTATTATCAGAAATATACAAGTGAAATTGAACTAAAATGCACATAATCCAAAAACTAGCAAACATGTGTCCATACTGAAAATTACTGTGCCAAGGAAACGTATTTATTAGGACCAAAGCTTTTGGCTAGAGATGAACCACCTCTGGCAACATTCCAGAGCTATAAACACCTTACTCTTTCTTTGAACTGATAGTTACATCCATCATATGAACAAAATTCAGATGTTCCCCCTCATTCAGTGGCTGTGCAAGCAGCCTTGTGATGGAGTACGCAGCACTGTCCCGTCTCACAACCTTTCACTGCAGGGTCCCCTCGGCTGGCTGCTGTGCCACACCACCCTCCTGGGCTCACAACATGCACAGTGGTGCAAGGCACACGCCTACAGACAAGGCTGGTGGTGAAGCGCCAGCACAGAGAATACAACAGGTTCCAGCACACATCAAGCTTTCCTCACACTATTCCTTCCACACAATACATTCTAGCAAATGGATAGACCACCTCTGAAACATATTTCAAAGGCTCAGCAGAGAGATGTTCAGGTTTTTTTCAGTGAAGCACCTTATGAGAAACGTTGCTTTAACTCCACATAAAATCTGTGTTGCTTTCAGAACCTTATCTGATGAGTATCCTGAAAAACTTTTGTATACCCAGGCTTACACTTTAAAAATCCTACCTTTTTAAGAAAGTTTTTATTATTCATAGCACGCTAGAAGTACATAGAGTACATTTGACAGCAGCAATATTAATAATTAATACTCTGGGATTCTACACAATTGTTCCAAACCCACAACATTTGAAATTAATGGTTCATAAACCTTATTTTTGCTTCAAAGCCAGAATTAAAATAACAGAAAACATTCCTGTGAAACAGGAATTCTGCATTTTAGTCAATCCAGACAAACTCATCAACCATGGGAGGAAATAAGTGTCATCAGTGGAACACTGGTGAAAATTAATTCTCCTCCTTTGTGTATTTACAAGAACAAAGGATCCAAGCAAGACTTGTCTTGAAAAAGAGGTGTCACCGCTTTTTACTTTAACTAACAATGTAATGCGAAGGATATCTCTAGAATATAGTTTTCACTACACATGGTAACAAATCAGATGTACTGAAGTACTCAAATGAAACAATAGGATATGCAAATTTTCAGGTTACTTAGCACAGACAGTGCAAAGGACTTTACAGAAACTGCTAATTATTCAACAGTTAAATTTCCCCTGTACACTAAGACTTACATTAAGTTTCAAAATGGAAAAGACATTAAGAAAAAGAGAGATCAGCCACCAAATCATTTCTTTTAAAATAAAAATAGACTTGTATTTTGTTACTTACACTAAATGCTAGTATATTTACTGTATAGCCAGACAGGGTGTTACATTTGATTAAAAAAACCCAAAGAAATTAAGAAAAACAAAAAAACAGTGCAACTTGACCTAACTGGTGCTTCCTGCCACACAAAGTAATCATACATGATTTGTCCTGTGTTTTTCAAGTAAAAAAAGAGTGAGTACTACTGAGAACATCCAGCATTATAATATGTGGCTATCTCGTTTCTCTGGTGGCACTTTTCCACATTAGCACAGTATTCCTGCATAACATACAAAAATTAAAAATTATTCTTCTGACACTGAGCCGATAGTTTTTTCTGAGTTTTCTGAAGACTGAATTTCACGAGTTCATCCTTCCTAAACTTAAGATTGCCTTACAAATTAAACTATCAGTTCTACCTCTATTTTTTATTTGTTTAAGACAAGTTATTGCCAGGTAAATCACCCCAAATGAGTTCCTCCTATCTCAATAAAAAGAAAAAAAACCAAACAACATAAACATACATCTCTGGCGATCTGCTACTCCTAGGAATTTTTCATGTGTGGTGATTAACTTTGGATTGACAGGAATTTGAGACTAGTAACAACAGACTTGCACTTCAATTAACTGCGGAAAGCCTTTTAGAAAGGCTCACAGATCACACTCAGGGCCACTAGCTTA
This sequence comes from Phaethon lepturus, assembly GCF_000687285.1. Classification (NCBI taxonomy): domain Eukaryota; kingdom Metazoa; phylum Chordata; class Aves; order Phaethontiformes; family Phaethontidae; genus Phaethon; species Phaethon lepturus. The sequence continues at coordinate 476 of NW_010529604.1, read as the reverse complement.
GAAGCCATAACCTCGCTTGAAAAATGTACACATTAATTTGAAACATTTACAGTATGAAAAAATTATTTTTGCTGTGCTCATTTCAGTGGAGATGAAATGGACAGCCACCCACTCTCACCCTTAGAGAACCCTGAGGAAGTGACAAAGCCTTACAGAATATAAAATGAACGCTATTCAAAGAATTAAAGACTCTCAAACCCAAGCTTACTCAAATACAGGTCAGAAAAAAGGTCTTCTCAGCAGGACTGAAAAGACTCTCGAATGTTAGTTTTTGGGATACTTCTTAGGACTATCCAACACAGAAGACTGGGCTTTATACACGTGCGTACAGGCATGTATTTAGGCTGCGGGCACATCCACTATGACGGCAAAGAGGCTTAACTCTGCAAAAATAGAGCACATGAAAGACGAGTTGCGGCTTGCGGCCGAAGTGGCAGGCACGGAAGACCGTGCAACGCCCCGCCCCGCCCCAAGAG
>NW_010529603.1:40648-55818 GCF_000687285.1 Phaethon lepturus | reverse complement strand
CCCCCTCAGCCGCCCGCCTCCTGCGAAAGGCCGGCGGTGCGAAGGGGCGCGGCCTGGGGACCGTGCGCGGGCTTTGCGGGGCCTGTGCCTCCCTGGAAGCTCAGCGCCCACCGCCACGTTGGTGTGCAAAACCGCTAAGGAGGAAGACCGACCAAAAAAAGGCAAATGGCACCAGTTCCACGCCGAGAACGCCAAACGAGCAAGTGACCAGGAGTAGATCCCGTTAGGCCAACAACCTGGGCAAAGTACTGACAAGTAATTTAAAGATGGTAGCAGGCATGTCTGCTTTGGAGGAAATCAGCATGGAAGTATCCTAGGAAGCCCTATTGATCAGAAAAAAATAGGGCTGCGAAGATGGAAGCAAGTAGATCATGAGCTCTTTAGATGAGGGACTATCTTTCTGGTATGCGTTTGTATGTGCCTGGTAAAAATCATCTTACTTTCTCTGACCACAGTCTACAGGCACTAGTTCAGTACAGTAATAAATACTAACAATTGCATCCCTTAACACAAACGCAAATTCAAACGGAATGTAGGTGGTAGGTCTTTTTCAGCAGTAGTATTGCCAACATAAAACAGCTGATGGAAAAACAGCAGAAGACAAAAAGTAGCTCACCACATTTTGTAGCACAGACACCAGAAATATTGTAACATAGAATAATTAATTGTATTTCTCAACTATTATTAGGCTTTCCATTTCAAACCTAACACCTTGCGGCGAGATTTAATCTTTCAGTTGTTTCGAATTGCGGAGGCTAGAAATGCAATATAGACCTAGACATACGGATATCTGACCTTGTTTCTTTTTCAATAAATGTCTTGAATTCCATTTGATTTCTTCAGTTTGAGATACTAAAGTAATCTCTGAACTCCACACAGTATGAAAACACTCTGGAATCCAAGTCACTTTTAAAGAGGCTGGTTCTTAAGGTGAAATATTCGTTCTAAACTAGGGACACCTCAACTGGAAAATAGCCATCAAGATGCCATAGTAGTTTTACAACTACTTTTTTTCTGCTCCTAAAACAGCAATCCATATAAATTAGACCGGTATATGGGGACCTGGCACTTTGACTATGGCAAAGTCAGCTACACAGGGATTCATGTTTTAATCTCATGGGCAAAACCTGGGCTCCCAGCAGTATCAATATAATTAGCAGAATGGAGAAATCTTTGAGGCTGCTCAGGTCTGATCATTTCTGATGGATGCCTGAGACATTCAGCCTTCTTCACAGCTGCTGCCAAAAAAACTAGAAAACACAGATTCCACCCCCTGCTTTGGTAGTGGCACTGAAGTGGTGCCTATTACAAAAGCAGAGCTGCAACCGGCAGCAAGTGCCTGTCTGTTTTCATTCCAGACTTACCATGCCTGTAAAGGAAAAGTGACAGTTTTAGACCCCTGTTTTAAAACTTAATTTAGTATTCGTTACCCGGAAATGGGAAGAGACGCTCTGTTTAGAGACCTTTAACTTCTAGTCTGTTTTATGTGTCCTCAAAATTTCCACTTACTTATGTACACAGGGAGTAAAGGATTAGTTGATGTAAATTCTATAATTAACTAACATGCTGGAATCTGCTCAACCACATCAACTGAAAATGTTGTCCAGGGACATTTAACACTTTTTTGTAATTACTAATTTGTAATTCCTAGTTTTTAAGATGATAAACTATATAACACAACTTGCAATTGTTGTTTGTTCAGCATTTTTAAATCTTAACGAGCATGAATTTTCTTCAGTATGCAAAATATAGAATGCCAGTGTTAAATGTATTATTACTTCAGTCCAAAACATTATCTTAAAATACAGTGATATTTGACAGTTATACTTTAAAAAAAAAAGTTTGTTTCTAATAAGCCAATTTAAGAGCAAGTATACTCAAATAAATGTACCTGTATTTCTCAGGACTGAAGGCAGTCTAAGCAAAAAGGGTAAAGTTTAGAAATAAGAATCCCGCCCTCCTCTCCTGATTCACTGTAACTATTACTCTCACTCCACCCTCAGTAGCTGAGCATTGCCCAACTATTCTGCAAACAGATGGTGGTTTCCTTCCTAACATCTAAATCACACCTTGGCATGTTTGCAAAAGCTACAATAAAGAGTAGAGTTTCCTTTCTGTTGATGACTAATGACTTTTATGGGTACATCCTCTATATTAGACATTGCTAAAAACAAGTAGGTCTATTCTCACTTTTAATTATTTTGAAGTAAGTATGATGTAACTGACAACAATGAAATCATTCCTGATTTTCATCGAAATTATAAAGGAATCATTCTTGCAAACCAGGTTCACATCAAGCAGTGTACTTCTAGAGGAGCAGTAGTACCACGAACTGCTATGGGAAAGTCCGTCAGAAGGCTGCCCTGAGTTAACTCACACTTCAGAGGTCTCTGTGGGATGTTGTGGAGGAAATAAAACACACTGCTTAACATCTGCCCCAAATCTACCTCTTCCTTCTCTTGCAGTTCTTGCTGTGCAGCCCTCTGTTTCCCACCATGCTCCATCAGTAGATGACTTGTTGCAGAGGTGCCACAGAACTTGTTTGGTGCATAAAACGGTGCCCTGTTGATTGTTCTATCATGCAAGTTATTGCAAAATGGCAAAGGCTGCAATAATGGTATCTCTAGACAAATAGACTGGTTACAGACTGTTGAAAGCAACACCATTATGGCTCAAGACCAAGACACGAATCCCTGCATTCTGTCTTCAGCTGCCACCAGCCTCGTCTCTGAAGTGGATCTAGTTTCTATTTAGTTCCTATCCATTTCTCATGCAAAATGAGGATAATAACACTTGCTTACAGCCTTTATCTCCCCAGTTGTGCACTTGTGAGGAAACAAATCTGACTTGTGACACATCGAACAACTCCTCTGATGTCCCACTCACATTGTTAGTATCTGATTTCATAATCAGACCCACTGAAATTGGTTGAATCATCTGAGAAATAAAGCATTACTAAAAAGGGTGTAGCCACAGCATTCATAAAAGGCTTAGAAAATGCTACTGAAAAACACTTTTATATCATGATTATTGTTCTGCAACTTGCACTGTAGATTACATTCACCATGCAGTAGCTAGTTGCAAGTGAAAATATTCTTGGCACTCGTTTCCGCGATGTAAGATCCTTCTGGGAACTTTTTTTTCTTTGAAACATAGTTTAAGTTTGGTAACTATGTAAAAAATAAATAAAACAAGTCCATTCCCTAAGTGTTTAATCTTCCCTTTTGCTATGCTAGGCATCCAGTCTTTTGACAAGTTTAATTTCTCTGTAACTGGACTAGAAATAAATTTTTCTCAGCCATGGAAGAGGTGACTTCTATTTTTAGTTTTGATCTGTATTTTTAGTGTGCTGTAAAAGGTAATAAAGAACTCTTGGTTTGCAGTTGTTAGCAATAGTCAATATTCCAGTAAAAGGCAGAGTGCAGTCTCCAAAGGTTGCTTTGCTCTGATATGGGAAAAATACTATCAGTCTCCCAGGCCCTTTGTATAATCTTGGGTTCTGTGTCTATCAGCAAGAAATGTTATATTCCCTAGGAAATTATATTATCAATAGCCAAATATTTTTGGTTGAGTAAAATCTCATCATAAACGTGGTTGGCTGTTACAGAAATTCAGAGCAAGTTACGTGAACAATTTGATGTTAATTTACAGTCAAGGGGTTAATACAGAATTTGCACAGGGAGCATACATGTGTTACAGCATCTACAATTACGTGAAACCATACCAATTCTATAGACTATTATGAAATAAAGTTACCTGACTGGTATAATCAAAGAGACTGCCTCTCTCCAAGTAGATCTTTTTGCACACCAGTAGCAACTAAATAGTTAGAATTCCAGCTAAATCAGCAGCCCAACAGGACGGCATTCCATACACTCACTCATGCTACTTCAATCTTCCATGTATTGTCAAGACCTGTGAACCTGCCAGCAGGGTCTAAAAAAAAGGCAAGTTTGACTTCTGTGGTAAATCAGCCTTGAATGTTACAGCTACCTATCCATTAAAAATTAAGTCTTTTTATTAATTGATGAGGAAAAATTCTCCAAATGTTTATTTCTTCTTGCACTGATGTTTACTATTATAACTATTATGCTTATTATTAAGAGTTTATTATAAACTATTGTATCTAACTATAGGTAACTAAAACCCACCCCCAGCATCCTTCAGATTTTCACATTAATGTTTTCAAACTCCCAGGCTTCCCAAAGGATCTGCATCAGCGTGATACCAAAATTACTAAGGACTGAGCTTTTAGCATTGAGGTAGGTATTGAAGCTCAATTTCTGGTCATCTAGGTGACGTCTGGCACCAAGGAAAGAACATTTCCTTTTCCTCTGCTTTTTGTGAACAGGACAATATGACCAGTCTCTACTCTCCCCATGGACTGCTAGAAATATGAAATCATTGTCAACAGCCCAGCTGCCCATAAAAACCAACATCATAGGTAAATCAGACTTTATTAAATCAGTTTTAAGAGAATAAAGAATGAAATTGTATCCCATTATGAAAGATATAAATTGACCATTGTTCTGGTTTTTATGAGTCTGAGAAACAGCAACAGATGATAGCAAGTAAAATAAAATAATGTATAGCTTTTAACTTCTGACCTTTTAGAAATAATTCATGTCTGACCAGTTATAGCTTGAATGCACATATTGTGTGCAGTGCACATTTTTCACTATAACTCAAAAAGTGTTGGGGCGGGGGGGGGGAATTTCAGTATCAAGTTACCACAGTTTTTAAATGCAAGATAAAAAAAGAAAAATGAGAGCTTACTTCACTAAGTTTTTTGTAATGTATTATCCATATACACATCCTCATATTAAATGTCTTGTCCTCATGTCTTTCCACATCCTGAAGGTGGAAGAATTCTGGCCAACAGTTCCCAAACATCAGAAAAGCATCCTGAGGGTTCTCATGCTTTAAACTGAAGGTATGAAAAGATAGAATAACACCTTCTTTCTATTTTATTTCAGCCACAAAGTCTCTCCTGTACAGGGCTCCAAGGCAGAGGATACAGAGATTAGGACTGCAGAATAAACATATGGATAACACATCTCAAAGAATTCCAGTTCAGATACAGAGAAGTAACTTTTAAAATTCCCTTCTGAATTACTAATGCAACTATTCACGTGCTTAGTGACCCTTCAGAGTATCTCTGATTTACCATAAGAATTGTGGGATAGAGGCCCAAAGAAGACAACAGGTATAAACATTTTAAACATCACCCTGTAAATTCAACATAGCTAATGTGTATGTAAACTATCTGATATCAAGTAAGCAGTCCAACTTCAATAGTAAGTTTTACAGACTCATTACAGATTTTTCTATAGCATTCCAAGTTTGATTGTGCCAGACCAAAAGCCCATTATAAAAACCTTCATTTACCTGAGCAACGTAAGGAATACTAGTGCTTTCAGTGCTTATCCCTGACATTACAGTTTGCAGGGCTCATTGACTGGAACAGTGCTTTGAAATCCACTTGGATGATACCAAAAAGCATATAAATCTTATGTTATTATCGCATCTTCTTTGACAAAATTAATCCAATCCGGGTTATTTTGTAATTGGTGTGGATAGGTTTCACTTGACATGCAGAACCATGTACTGCTAGGAGACCTTCAAGGAGGATATAGGAAAAATAATTACAGAAAATCATACTAAGGCAGTTTTATTAAAAAAAAAAAAAAAAATCAGACCCAGTCTCTGTCCAATACAGTAGTTTTAGAAAATTAGAGTTTCTTACAGTTGCTTGACTATGTTAAACACCCATCAAAATATCCTCTTCACTTCCAGATGTAGTATGAATAGCAGTTAGAGAGTCTGGTTATGCGTGTGTGTGTAACGGCATTAAAAGTGTTTTGGATAATAAGTGGACTCTTCAGCCAAGTCTTCTTATACTACTAAGAAAAAGCCCAGTGAAAGAAACTGAACAAACTTGTTTTATTTTGATACGTAATTTCTAAATTATACTATTATAAAATTTGATTTCTGCAAATGTCAGCTGCATTCTATTTTCAACAGTCGATGTGTTTAGGTACAGGTACAAATTATGGCAATAACTATACTTATCATTCAAAATGTTGAACACACAACATCTTATCCTTCAGCTTGAATCTTGAATATCTTGAACCTTCAGCTTTCCAAAGTTTTTTCCCCACCCTCCCCCAGAAAATACATTTTAAAACATCCAAACAATGTCCACACACTTGAGTATAGTAGAAATTAAAGGGAACTTTTTATGTTAACATTCTGTTTAGAGTTTACTAATGCTTGAAAATAGTAGTAGGCTAACCTCTAAGATGTGTATTAACATGTTTGTGTTTTAAATATTTTTTACAAGGATTTTTGCTGTTATTCTTGTTGGAGGGAAAATACAGAATTCTTGCAAGTTCAGTACTACGTCCTTCCAGCATCTCAATATACACAATATTTTTCTTATTTTTTAAAGCACTGTGGCTTTGTAAAAAAAATATGCTAAATGAGATTAAGTATTACTTTTCTCAATTATGTATATTTTAAGTGTGGGCTTGTCCTAACCTAAATTTTCAATTAATTATATTATTTCTTCTGAGGACATATAATACGCTGTTTCTACCTTATGCTAAGCAGCAATGAAGGAATTCTTTTCTCTCCCACCCCCCCAACAGACTGACTGGCAGCTCCATTGACCTTTTGTGATTAAAAAAATAAGATTTGCAGGATTGTACAGCAAATTTTGAAGAAATTAAAATAAAAACATTAATGACAAGTGATTCTTCACCCAACTGCCTTTGTCTGTTTTTGAAACTGAGCTTTCTTAGGGCTCAAACTAATTCCATTAAGTAATACCAATTCTGCTACTGAATTTAACAGAACGAGGAAATCGTCCCAATCTTTAGTCTAGCATAAAATAACAATATGTGAGCTGCGACTTTCCATGTAGGAAAGCAGCATTGCCTTCACCAGCAAACTGCTAAGAAACTGCCACCTCATCATGTTCTGCACCTTTGGCATTTCTATACACAGCAGCTCTTCAGCACACCAATTTTGTAACCTTTCTGCCTCTGTCTTATCAATCCAAACTCCTTCCCTAGTAAAATGGCAAGAATCGCACTGAATCAAGATCCTTCACAGCTGGATTTAGTGGAGGAGCATTTACCTCTAGATTATTCTGCTTAGTTTGACCCAGGTATTTTTCAACTTCAAAGAATACCAAAAAAAAAAGTAGAATTTTGCTTTCGGTACAGCCCAGGGCACAGCATTAAAAAAACCCAACCCATCACTGAAGGTGCAGATGATTCACTATGTACTTAAAGCTACCTAAAACTTATTTAGGTATTCTTACTCCATCTGTGACAAAAATTTTAAGAATCTTTTGTTTGGAAATTCAAATAGTTAAATATAAACTGAAGGAAAAAACAAACAAACAAACAAAAACAAAAACAAAAAAAACCCACAGGAGCTTTGAAGCTACTCAGCCAAATCATCATGGTTTAATAGTTCTATCTCATGCTATTAAAATGCATAATACAACGTAACAGTTAGCAATGTCTAATTCTCATCTATCAAAACTGAGTGAATATTTGAGGTGTTTGCGTTCTGCCTTGATTTATTCCTACAGTAGCCTCCTGTTAGTTAATTGAGAGCAAAATTAGAAAAGGCACATTGATAAGGTGTCCTTGACTATTTGCTGTTATTATGCTTATCATAGTTGTGCCTAGAACTACAGTTTCACAGATGGGTTTTACTTATGAGAAGTTGCTCTTTAGAAACAGCAGGGATATTTTGGATGATGGTACACCCACCTGGTCACTGCAAAAGGACGGACATGCATGCTCTGTGTCTTTAGATAAACATGTCCAGTTGTAATTTTAGCATTTTTTGTTAATATAATACTAATAATATTAGACTATCTTAATCACTAAATAATGGTAAGTGGTGTGAAAAACTACTGCAAAATAACTCAGAGGCTTCTGTTTACTGGTTGGCTCAAAACAAAGCAAGGTATTAATGCCTGTTAACTGCTGCTCTTGTTTCACCCTAGGTGATTTTGCAGCAGCATGTCCTTGAAGGACAATACGAAATCCCCCATAAAGCATACTCAGCTCGTGGCTGAACAAATGCAGAATGATGTCTTAAATAAAAAAATCTTGTTTTCCTTACCCCATCTCTTTAAAATATTCTTTATATTAGCCCTTCCAGGAAGAAAACAGGAAACTTTGTTTCCATGGTATCACTCAGCATATTCAGGATCTATATTTTTGTCTATTATAAAAATGATACTTCAGGCTCAGTATGGTGCTATTTGAGAGTCATCATAGCCAGACTGTGGGGAAGAGATAGGAGAATCATACAGAATAGGGAGATATGCCCTTATCTGAAATTAAACACTGAGACACATTAACATTCGGGAAAGAAGAGACTGAGGAAAGGAGCTCAAACATTTCTAAAAGCACGTTATTCCTTCTGCTGGCAAATTTCTTGATCTCACTTTTGGCATTTTATCTTGCTTCTGAAAAAAATCCTGCTCTCATTCACTACAACACTCCTGCCACCAAGTACGTCAGCACTTAAAACTAGAGGCTGGACTATAAAATTTACTAAGACTTAATGATTCAAGCTTTTTTATGTCCAGTTGCAAGATTATTTCTAGGAAAAAAAGTATATTTTGATTATGGCATCTGTAAACAGCATAATACCATGACATTTAAAATAGTAATAGGAGTAATTTTGACATGTATTCTCATATATTTTTCTATATAGGACCAACAGATTCGAGTTTACTGGCCATAAAAAACTTCCTTTGGAATAACATATCTTCTTCAGGAAGTATTTGTTCCTTCAAGTGAATTTAGTGCTGAGACAGTGTGGTAGTTAAAGCACAAACAGAGACTGTTGATAAAGTGGCAATGCATAACAATGTTGCAGTGTATTATAAAGGAGCGATTGCCTGCAGTTCATCAGTACGGATGTGGCAATGCAGTTCTGCTTTACATATTCCAGGCACTAAGAATTTTGTAGCAGTGATTACAGGAGGTTCTTCTTCCCCTAAAAAAGGAAGAAAAGAGAGGTTCATTAACAGAAACATTGATTTTATATTTAGTCAACATTTTAGAAACAATGCAAAGAAAACTTATGAAAACCCTCTGGATCATAATGCCATACATTCATGAGGCTGAACTACCATGCTCAGTAACTCCTTGTCTAAAGAATTAACACAAATTTTCTCCCCAGGCAGGGCTTCTTATTAGTGAATGGACCTAGTAAAGGTTTGGTTGTTGGTACTTCCTCAGAATTAAACTGGTTTGAACTTCTGTTGATAATGCCCAATATGATGATCTCTGAGAATCTTTTCTTTGCAGATCAGTAGCCTGCACATAAACTGTACTGAAGGATAGAAAGGATTACAAATTACGTGACTTACGATTTTAATTCAAAAGATTTAATCAGTGTCCTGTAAAGAAGAAAGAAAGATCTACCTTGATCTAAATGGCAGAGCTATTCACTTCTGTTCTGACCAAGTAATGGATAAAAACCAGGCAGCCAGAACAGAAATGGCCTTGTGAATTCAGAGGAGTAATTTGGACCTGTCCAAATCTTAGAACGAGAGTAAAAGCTAAAAAATTCTATCTACTCCTCTTATTATTAGGCATACAGATATTAGATCTATAAATATTTTGTACATCTGGGACAGTAAAAAAACGTAATGGGTTGCACTCTAATAGGCAGATGATCTCAGTGCTTGCTGTCTCCTTTGTACCATGCACCTAATTAGGGCTGTGGGCCGGGTGAGGGGAGGTTTGAGCGAGAGTCGGTCAGGGTGGTGCTCTCGGACAGGCACACTGAATGGGAAAATGGCACAACTGCAGTTGCTTACGATGTTGGAACACCAGCGTTAAGATCCAAGCCTACCAGCGAGTGCTACAATGCTTAACCTCTACAGCTGAAACATATTAACAAGTAGGTATGTGACTTGAGAATTAATCACTAGAAAGACTGCCTCTTTCTTCCAGCGACTCCTTGGCAGCTGGGATACTCAGCTGACAGCTCTGTGATTGAATCAGGAGGAGAACACTGGTAAAGCATTCTTACAGAGATGCCATAAATTTTAAACCAGCATCCTACTTTCATCCAACACTAGAAGCTTTACAGATATCATCTGTAATTTTTCCCACGCATGTGAGAAAAGGCTATGTTACAAGCAGGAAATTAAAGAATGTAATATTAATTTTAGAAGAGTAATAGAGTACTTGTGGCTTATGTAACTAAATCGGTAAATCTGTATTTTTTTTCCACCTGAAAAGTTTTTAGGTTTTAGTTATTTTGTCCTATAGACTATCTAGCCTATAGATATAGATGCTATACCTGTAAATGAACATCTGTAGTCTCTCTCCCCAAAATAATTCTGTTGTCAAACATGAGTTACAAATTTTTAAAATTTGTAAGTTAAAAAAAAAATCAAAAAATTGAATAATTTTTTTAAAATCCATTTAGCCAAGAGAAAAGTCCAACAAATTAGCTCACTGTCAACACTCATTCAAGAAAGCAGAACAGCATACAACCATCAAAATGCAATATTCACCTGTTGTAGCTGCTTAAGGAAAACCTCAGCAAACAGCACTTTTATCCTACGAATACAACAGTTGGAACATTCCATTCTGATGTAGTTGTGATGCCAGTTCAATGTACTGTAACTAGTAAGGTCAGATCAGCTTTTTATATAGCCTGAGGCAATATTTACACCTTCTAGCTGTAGGCATCTAAGCTGGGTATCTATTTTGGAGAGTCTCTTCCAAGCTCTGAAATTCCTCCACTGAAACTCATTTCTTCCTTCCCCCCAGCCCCACATCCGAGGAGAAGCCTAATGTCATTCTGAAACTTGAGTTAACCACAGTACAGACTATATTCCTAAAGGTTCTAGTATGTGCTGGAGCAAAAGAGGATGTCAGGTTTAGATTTACAGCCATTCTGTAAGAATGCTTCACCCTATCACCCGCTTGATTAAACCACACAGCTGTCAGCTGAATATCCCAGCTGCCAGGGAGCCCCTGGAAGAAAGAAGCCTTCTCTCCAATAATAGGTCAATTAATGAGGAGGGAGTTATTAATAGGGTTTTAGTGAAATCTTACTTAGCTAAGAATCCACCCCCAATAAGTTAAAGAAAAGATTCATTTTTCTAAACTTACTGAAACCTATCTTTTTTACCACCTTTGTACAATGCTTACCTCTCTCTGCAGGGTCCTCACATATTATCTCAAGTATTTTGAGATGGTAGAAATATGCTCACAATAACTGAGTATAATTTTTGAAACACTGCTGTATCTTACCTAAACCTGATGATGAAGAAACACTTCCTGTAATGGAAGATGTTTCGATTTGGTCTGTCAATAGTCCTTCCATTAAAGGTAAAGATAATTCAGATGAAGGAACAGACGAATCATAGATTCCAGAATCTCGAGGCATATCTTTAAGATTTGAAGCTTTAACAACATGTAACAGTGGCTGAAGAGCACAGCTGCCACCACCCTGAATGTCCTGAGTTTCTGTATCTTCTCCAAGGTTTAACTGCTGAATTATACCGTGAGAGTCTGAATTCCCTGCTGAAATAATATTTACATCTGTTTTCAGGTAAAAATCGCCATCCATCACCTGTTTATTCACCAAATCATTTAAAACCAAGCCCGAATCAAATTTTTCCATGACAGGCTCCGAGTAATGTAAAGAAGGTGGAGGGAAGGGAATAAATTGTTTCTCAAACCAATCTGGTTCCTGATCAATGAACTGATGCATATTGCAAATGGCAACATAAAGGGAGCGCCCAGATTTGCTCCTGAAATAATTCCTTTTACTAATGTTAACAGGAAACACCTCTGAATCTTGTACACTAAGATTTCTGGAGTGTAAATGTGAATACAGCTGAGGGAGATTGTCCATGAGTTTGTATTTTGTGCTTAGATCCAGAATACCAGGGATATCGCCTTCACAGGAGTAATCAAAGTAGACTGCAATGAACTTGCAGAGGTCATCTGAATTCTGCTTTGCTTGACGAAGCTTCTCTGCAACAGTCAACACAGCAAACAGAAAGAGTTCTCCTTTTCCCGCGTCTCTGGTTACCCCTCTGTGTTTCCAGTTCTTTTTTTCAACAAAGTATTTCATTCCCTTGGAACACACAATGATGACAAACTGGGACTCGTTTATTTTTCTAATAAGCCACTCTTTCTGATCTTCTTTACAGATTTTTAGATCTTCCCACAAATCTAGAGCCACCTAGAAGAAGAACAGAACATTCTGGCTGATATTCATTATTAGATATATTTGCTACAAAGTTTAAAGCAGTTACAATCAGTGTGTCTGCTTGTATTTATCTGACAATTGAGAATTAATCATGAGTTTAACTATACCTTGTCCCTGATGCAAATACAAGCTGTTTTAAAAGAGAAATAAGTGATAATTAATGTTGATAGTGGACAAACTGGAATCAGTGATAATAACTCTCTCAGTAGTTATTCACCAAAATAACCAAGGCCTCACTTTGGTTGCGGGCTGAATATTTCACTAGGCTAGGAAGGTGGGCAAATTGCTAAGGTAAAAAAGAAAACCTTCCTGACTTTTTTTTTTTTTTAAACAAGAATGCTAGTTACTATATGAACCCATTTTGCTGCTTATTTATTACTTGAAGAAAAACATACCTAATTCAACCTGTGTTACGTATAAATTTATGGAATCAATAAGTAACAGTGCAAAGCCAAGTAGCTGAATGTAAACTGGGTAGCTCCTTAAAAAATAAAACCACTAGGGATTTGGTAAATAGCAATATTTCTCAGGGAATAAAAAGAACATAGAAAATATGGCTGGATCAAGTAAATTATTTACTTATCTGATCAAATTAGATATCAGCAATCCACAATAAACAATGTATTGTGCCTGCCTCAAACAACTTAACTGTTGTATATTTGGGTCCTTAATGTGCTGAATGTAATGGAAATCCATATTCATTTATGAACTTTTGCCTATTAATGAAGTCTGGTGCCAAGAATTTTCATATCTAGATATAAACATAATTAGTGCCTGTAACATCGAGTCCTTTCAGTTAGGATGCAAAACAGCAGCAGCTCCTCTCTGAAAATTTTATAACAGTTGTTTTATTTTGTACTTTGTCAAATTTTCTGAACATTCTACATGGTCCAAAATGTCTGTGTACACCAAGATGAAGGACACAATGCTTCATCTCATGAAAGAAAGAATGAGCAGTAGAACATCAGAAAAAAATAGATGCAAACCACTTTCATAATAGACATACATCAAAACCATTTATAAAGCCTTTTCTCACGCATTTTTCCAGAGAACAAAGTATTTTTGCTCTGATGTATCACCCATAACAGAGTGAAAACTTCGCCATGTCAGAAGACAGAGAGTAGGTAGATGCGTAGAACAGAAGGACTCATGAAAACTGTTACCGCACAGTCAGCTACAGGAAGAAAGTGATGATGCCTGAATCGGGCAGGCAGTTGGACTGGATGATCACGGTAGGTCCCTTCCAACTCAACTACTCTATTCTATGCATGGGGAAGAGAAGTCATTGTACTGCTGCTTGGGAGATGCCCTGATAAAGGTACAATGCAGGTAGTTCTTTTGTGCCTTTTTGTGTTTTTGTTTCTGTTCTTCAAAATACTGTCTGATGACCTATCTGTGAGAAAGGATTTTTAGTATGGTCAAGTTATTATTTTAAATGGCTATTAAATGCCACTGGTTTTGTCATTTATGAGAAAGCATTCCAATTCCATAGGAAAAATATGGAATTTTTTTCATGGAATATGGAATCAACTGTTCCATTATGCATTGAGCATCACTTCTTGTATTAAACTCCACAGCTCTAATAATAACACATATTATTTCTGTATGCAGATGCTATCAATATTTTGTTATATAAATCTTAAATGACGCCTGATAAGTTATGTCCCACAGTACATAGTTATAGCAGTAACAGTTCACCTTAACACTCTTCTAAACAGGTGTGGTGTAGCAGGACTAAAGTACATCTCTAAAAAAGGGATTCAAGTAAGTTACTTATAAAACACCCTACCTGAGCTATTTAAAACATGAATAAATTGTGAACATCCCCAAACATGTCAGGCATCGATTATGTGACTGTGTTATGTGGCCACTAGAGGCCAGACTTGCTGTACAGGTGAAAAAACAGTTGCCATTCATACATCGAAAATCACAGTGGCAGGATTAAAATGCAGCAAAAATAGACTAACAATTGTCTTGCCTTTTTACAGTTGAAAAGTGGAAGACTGGCCAAATATTGATTATGTTTTAGAAAGCTGTCTGAGATTCTAAGCCTAGATGTTCAAAGTAACAATTTGAATGTCTTTCTCATAGCTTTAAATCAAAGCCAAGAAAAAGACATGCTGATTTTGCAGCATTAATGGAACAGAAGGGAAGTAAAAAAATTAAACATCAATTAAAATTAATACATAATGTCAACAATTAATCCTAATTACACAGATTTTGCTCTCCGAGTAGGAGTTTTGATAGATTCAACTACTTTAAAATTACAGTATAAAACATATTTTAGGAATACTGAAGCATATCAGGGAGACACCAATACTTCTTTGTGGCCGCTGACTGTAAAGACGCAAGACTTACTAAACAGAAAAAGCAGTAAATACAAAACAAGCTAAACACTGATGAATGAAAGTCCTGGAATCAATGCGGTACACATTTTCCACTATTCTGTTTTGGTGGTGGTGGTTTTGTTGTGGTTTTGGGTTTTTTGTTTTTTTGTTTTTTTGTTTTTTTTTTTAAACACAGGCTCTGATCTGTTCCATTCCCTAAATAAAGAAAATTTATATAGACAATATTTAGAAAAACACCAGAAGTTATCTCTGTGAAAGGAGAGACCTCATTTCAAGCACATATTATTATGAGTTTTGGGGGTGCGGTTTCAATTAAGGAAACTGTTTACAGAAGAAATGCTGAGTTTACCTCACAGCCACAAAAGTCCTGAAGAAAATAGGCAAAGCATTGGATGACGTTAATGTGTTTCTGGCAATCTTTACTGGAATAGCAGATGAACACTTTTGGCCGGGGATGAAGTCTTTCCACATGGAGACCTGCAGCATATGCTGGAGATTCTGAGCTCTCCTCATCTAGATGGGAATATATATTTTCTAAATCGGAAG
>NW_010529603.1:0-40617 GCF_000687285.1 Phaethon lepturus | reverse complement strand
GTTCACACTATAAAGCTTGTGGTTTTTTGTTTTGTTTTGTTTTTTTAAAACTTTTGTAGGCTCATTACTAAAGCATACAGTAATGATTTTTTTCAAGAGATATCTCCTTTCCAGCCTGAAAAAGTTGCACATGCTCTATTTATCCAGTTTCTGAGTTGCTACATATGTGGAACACACTTTGACATGTGCAGTTGTTACTGTACAACTCAGAAAAGTCAAGAAAGGTTTATTTTATAAATAGAATGAGGTCATTTCACCTCTCTCCAACTTCAACAATCTTCAACTCTCTGTTCAAATATTATAAGCCTTAAAGATGTATCATCATCAAGAGTTTCCTGTATAACAAAATCTCTTGTTTTTAAAAAAACACAACACAAGCCAGGTAAGAATATTAAACCCCAAAACCACAGATCCCTTCAGAATATCATGCAGTATCTTTCTGGTATATGTACACACACATGTTTGGATATTAATTTGACATTAATTTGAATTAAGATATGATAAATTCAAATCAAAATAGCTATTAGTCTTTCTTTCCTTGTATAGATGCTTTTATGCTGGAACATAGAAATCTGGTCTTACACCAGACTAATTCAATCTAGTCCTACAGTTGATTGAGCTTATTTGGAATAACACGTGAGTATTTCAAAACACAAATATCCACCTAGGGATTTAATTTAGAACAATTCATCAGTAATAACTATTCTGGAACAACCCTCTGTAGTGATTTGTCTGGGTTTTTTGTTGGAACTGTGCTAGCTGTGAGCAAAGGGATAGTTACAGAAGACCAGAAGGTAAAAGGATTTTAACCCAGATGGCATATAGCATTTGCAGTATACCTCAGTGCCAAAATTCAGATGGATAACACAGATATGTGAGGTCTGGGGAAGTAATCTCTTTTTCCATATTCATGAAACTGCGTGATTCCCTAAATTCTACAAAAAATGCCAATTGATTTCTAACATCTCAATGTAACAAATGTGGCTTGCCAGCTCCTGGACACAAAGGAGAGAGAAGTCAGCAAAGAGCGATGGAATCCAATTTAGAGAAACATCTGCAAATAAGTCTTAGAAAAAGTAAATTTAGGAAGATGGCTTAGGATGGAGTGTAAAGGCAACTTCCAGGAAAGCCAGCAAATCTGAAATAATAGATACAGGTCGTATTCCAGACAGTGCTGAGAACTGTATTGCTATCACATGACTTTACTTTCCTTGTGGTGTAAAATAAATATGAATTAGATATTTCTGAATGAAAAAGGAATGTTTAAAATATATCCGTTTACAGATCTCTTCGTATTCTACATCGTCATGTAGTACTTTCACAAATAAAAAGAAACACGAAACCAAAAATATTTCCCAACAGCAATTTTGTCCTCTCCTTTCTACAGTGAAGTCTTGATTTGTGATACACACTTTCCACGGCAACAAATTACCACCAAGCACGGATTCAGAATTTGCTACAAGTTTCAATACACAAAAAAGCTGTGGGGAGGAAGGAGAGACGGAGAGAGAAGAAAAGAAAGCTCTTGAGATAAAGGTATTTCTGGAATAAAGCTACCAGTTAAGACTTTTTTTGGTTGCAGAAGTGCATCTTTATATGAACTCTGTATTGAATAAAACTCTCTTACCTTGCTGTTTCTTGCGGCACATCACTGTGAAAAGTGTTGCGAACGCTGAAATGACAACTAAAGGGACTGTAATGGCAATAGCTCTTATTGGTCCAGCCCACGGAGAATGTACTTTGAAAAATAAAACAGAATTAGCCATACGCAAATATGCTATGTTATAATTATCTAATCAAATCTTCACACCGGGAATGTAAACTGCTGCAGTACACTATTATGGGGTAATTCTCAAATATACAGTAAATCCAACATCATGTTCTACTCCATTTTAAACAGGTTTTATGCTGATTGCCCCCATCACCGTAGCATTAGACCGACTAACGTAAGTAGCAAGCGCTGTATGCCAACTCATACCTCCCCCCATCAGAAGAACTTTACGCGAAGCGCAGTTTTGATAAGTTACACAACACTAATTCGGACCTGTCAGATTTTTGTTCCAGGGTGCTGAGCTAGCCACTTAGAAAGAACCGTCTTCCTGCACAGATCACCTTTAGCAATATGCATTAGGATTCAGTCCATTTTGCCCACTGCCTTAATCTGCAGCTGTGTTTCGTGTCTGCAGTTGCATTCTAAAATCCCCGTTTAGCTTCTCAATCACTGCTCTGATACATAGCCACGGTAAGCATTCGCCTGACAGGTTTTCCAGACTGCTTAATTTCGTTTCAGGGACGAACTTCACAGGCAGGTAACGCATTCAGGCTGCTCTCACAGTTTCATTACATTATTCCCACACTACTGCATGCATCAGTTGCATGCAATTAAGATATAGGCTATAATTCTTCGTATCCACATATAAAACAAAAGTGACTTTCCCACAAAGACTGCCAAAGATATATTGATCTAAACTGTATTAAATATAAATGTAGAGAGATGCAGATGTGTATGTAAATGTGTGCATGCCTACTCTTTTTTCATCAGGTCAAAGTTGCACAACTGCCTCAGTAGTCTTGATTATGGCAAACAGACACAGGTCAAATCACGATTTATTTCCAACATAATTAAAACTGAATTTAAATTAATATGGCAAATACTGCATACCGTCTTAAAAAAACTTCATACCTGGTTTTAGCGCATAGTGCATTGTTTTCCTTGTTGTGTTAGTGTCATCAACCAGCTTTGAAAAGTAAAAGTTGAATTTTATTTTGTGGAAATTTAATTTTATTTATTTTCTGCAATATGTAAACAACTATAATATCTTTCATGACCAAATGTGAAGAAACTTATTGTTCTAAAAGTTAAAATTAAAGAGCACCACAAACTAGTAATTAGTGAAATAATTTGTCTTTGGTGGTACATAGTTTAATGTTGTAATACTAACTTTCAGAGTTCACATACTGTCATCATCAAGAAAAATATCCACCTTTTAAGTATAGTAAAAACTGACCAAACTACAGAATTCCAATTAAAAAAATCAAAGTCCAAGCATTATGCAGGCCCACAACTTTACTTGAAGGCACAGATGAAACTGCTATGACCTCAGGGAAGCAAAGCTATGGAAAGGTCAAAAATGATGTCTAAAAACTTTTACTTCCCCAAGGTACTTCAGTAGGGATGCCTGAAGTCAAATTTTACCCAAAAAGTGACTTGAAATACTTTAATTTCAGTTAATTCCTCCATTAACATATTCATTTAGCTGTTGTGCAGATTTATGAATATTACCTCAATTATATAATCCCCTGGAGACACATTCTGAAGAATACAACTTGTAGTATCTGTGTTTTGCTCCTACATGAAAGAAAGAGAATACTTTGCAAGCCATTCACATACTTTTAATACCTAATTAAAAATACATTCACATTGATTTAGAAATATACAGTGCCTTCCTCTATTAGGACACCTTAAACCAGCAAAACTAAGTCTTTCCATTCATATATGCAAGGACTACAATCCTCTGCCTGCAGAAGTAAACTATAATTAATTATGCAAAAACCCCTTTAAAGTTTGGTCTGATAGAGAAAGTCTACATTATGCCCTAAAGCTCCCTAGCTTTCAGACTTAGGATGAAAGGTTGACCAGTGAGAACAAACTTGCTATTGAATACTAACCAAAGTGAAGCAAAATAATACAGCAAATTGCAGCTCCCATAAGACGACTCAGGCACACAGCTGTACAAAAATCACAGAGAGCATAATTCCATGCACATACTAAAATGAGAGCTATCTTGTGATACCATCTCAGATGGGTAATCTATAAATGTGGTCAAATCTGGTGCAAAGATGAAATTTAAAAAAGTAGGAAATAACATGTATAACAAATATAGTAAAACTGCAGTTTGAAGTACTAATTAGTTGTGGGGTCTTCAAGAGGGAACAGTCTCTTCCCATTTGCCTATACTACTCATCTCCAATGGAGCCCTCAAGCCTGGTTTTGACCGAGTGCTACCACAATACAATCATTGTTTACATTAACAGTACCAAATAGTTTAAAAAGTTTTAAACTGAGAGTATTTTATATTACATTAAGTTTTCAAAGTTTCTATAAAACCTTAGAACACCTAAGGTTAATAGGTTTTGTGCTTTTAAGAGTTGCAAACCTCAGCGACGTACCTGTTTGCAGGTCTTTTGCTTAAACGGACCTTCATGCTTAAGTTTGTAGTGAAGAAAGTAGTATCTAAACCCAAAGTTGTGAGGTGCATGATCAAAGGACACTTGCATGTTAAAACCCTGCTGGGTAACATTCAGATTCCTTGGCTTCCAGTCTGTCAGAGGAGATATTCATGAATTGGAAAAAAGTGACTCTTCAAGTACAGTAACTCTTTTGAGATGAATATACAGGAAGTATTGCATTTTACTTACAAGGTTTGCAGACAAGGTTTTCTGGCTGTAGCAACAATTCACATGCTACAAATACACACAAAAAATATTAATGATACAGTATCAAAATGCTATGCTATTTAAATAGAAAAAGAAAAAGGGCAAAAGAAGGGAATTCATCATTTTGAAGACAGTAACCCCATTTCTGTCCCAGTCTCTAATATGCCTAGAGTAAATGTATTTTGCAAACTTAACTGCTTTGTTACGATTTCAAGTCCCTTCTCATCTTTGTATGAGAAACACAGGTTCATTAATTTGAAAATTCCACTCCTTAATGAGAATAGCATTGAGCACCAGGCACAGCACAGCAGGAGATGAAGTTGAGACTAACCTTAAATACATTTACTCTGAGTAAATAAGTATGCTGAGCACTATTACTAAGACAAATGTTACTGTGGTCTGCATCAACTGACAGACTTGAAAAGATTTCAAGGAAGTTTTATAGGGCAAAAAAACCCCAAGTAGGACAGATACGAGCATTTCACCCCAAAGGGTACTTGCAGTTTCACATCATAATACTATTTAAGCACTGAGGAGCTTATTCAAGTTTCTTCTCTCTAACCCCAATGAAAATTGCTAAATAAATGAGAAACTCAACTTTATTTGTTGCTATCTAATTTTATATGTACTCATCTATATCTAGCTCTACATATCTGTTCTTGAAACTGTGATCTCAAAAACAACCTGAGCTTCTTCACAATATCCAGAGAGGAGAAGGAACAAGCCATCTTCATGTGTCAAATGTTCCCGAGAACCATGGGAGTTCTTTTTCTTTGCCTGTTGGAGGCAAACCTGAGATAATCTCAGGCCTACCTGAGACTTTTGTTCTGATTGTTGCCTAACATATATTATCATACAGCACAGACTTACCGGTGGCATTCAAATTCTTCCCACTTAATACCCAGATCTTAATTCAAAGACTATGTCAGTAAAAATCTTAACCCAGAGTCATCTAACATCATCATCATCTACATTGCTTTGTTGGGAAAACTAACAAAAAAAAAAAAAAAAGCGGGGGGGCACCCATTGGGGAAGAGTGATACGCAATACTATATTGCATGCAATACTTACGTCTAGTTCGGAAGAAAAATGGGTGATAATTACTTTCATTTTTAATGGAAGGAAAAGGAACAATCTTTACAAAGTAATCTGTTTCAAATTTCAGATTTACAAAGGGCTGGGATTCCATTCCCTACAAAAAGACAAAATTGCCACTTATTTTAAAATCAGTATTATAACTGAAAGTATCTTTCAAAACAAGCCCGCAGTTTTGTAAACATAAGCAGAAATTAATACATTAGAATCCTTTATCTACCACTCCACTACACATTGACATAAGGAATCTCAGTACTTGGATGTGGACTGTTAAGATGTGCACCTGTACTCCAGTCTCCCAAGTAACAGCTTCCAGCTTCAGAAAAGCTTCTATAGAAAGGGACTAGATCTGTCTCTAGTTCAACTATCATTAAAGAATAATACTTCTAGGAAGCAATCTGCATCCTAGTAAACAGCACACTGTGTATACGTTTAGACAGAGAGATACTTAGATTTTTATATTAAAGACTTTCAAGACTACTCACACAGTCAAGCAACAATGAATGAAATTTTTCTCGAAACAAAGCACTTACTGTTCGTTTAAAACTGGGGCTGAGCTGCTTTGGATCTTTTAAAACCATCTGCTGGCATTGTCTTCCCTCTGATTTTAACTCCTCAAGTATTACTCGAAATCCTTTCAGGTATTCAATCCCTGCAAACAGCAGGGCATTTAAATAGAAGACTAATATTTCAAAATGCATAGTGTGGTATTTTATGTAATTTGAATATATTTCATTTGCCATTAAAAATAAAAATTAGCATTCATATGAAATATGTTTGTGTTATAATACGTGTTGCTCTATGTCAGTTCTTCCCCCAGTTTCTATCTTGCCTATTGAGAATTCAATCTTTGGCAAAGGCTGCAATTACTACATACTTGTGTAATGCTTAGAACAGTGGGGCCCACATCTCGGCTGGGGCTTCCAAATTATCACTGCAGTGTAAAGTTATCGTTACCTTCATCACCCTCAGGAATACTTTATAGTAATTTCACATGTCCATCATTAGCAAGGAAATACAACATTTTGCTAGCAAATTGTAGAAATATTCCTTTATAACATCTTCCTATCATTTCTAGGGCTACCAGATTGAAGTGATAGCAGTTGTTACAATTTCTTCAGTTCTAGTATAGTACGGGATAACAGAAAACTTAACTTAAATGGAATGGAATTTATTCCAGTGCGTGAATACTTCCAGTTATTTAAAACTGATGCCAGAACTACACCCATTTTTTTCAAGTTCCTTTAACACAACTAACTCTCAGCAGTGTCTTTACATTTCTTTGCAATGTTCTCATCATGGAATTACTTTCATTACATGACTAAACTGAGTCAGGGTGATGCGAGCGTCACAGGACAACACCAGAGCGTTGCCCTGTGATAGTTCTGTGGCTCAGGTATCAAAGACACTGCACATTGTTCCAAGACTAACTACCAGCACTCCATCTAATTACATCTTTTCAACAGCATTACATATGACAGGACACGTATTTGTCAAAGACTCAGCCACAGCCTTTGTAAGCTAAATGCTACATGAATCAAAATGGATTAATTTGAGTTTATGCTATGCTTGTCAAATTAAAAAAAAAAAAATCCCAAATATATGATTTTCCACAGACCTCCTCTGCTTTGCCAGTTTTCATGGGTTGGGGGGTGTTTTAATGTTTTATAATCTCATAGGAGATAAAGATCATGAGTTGCCCAATGTGTTCTTAATAGTCCATGGAACAAAAGCACTATTTGTGCTTAGATGAAGGCCATGAAAGAGAAAGTGTCCAGTCTCCATGTTACCCAAGATGTTTCAACGGCAGTTCTGTCCTCACGCTTTCCAAAGGATTAACCTCTGATCATTACAAGAAAGAACACCAAGCTTTGTTTCCCATAGAGATTTGATTCATCCAGTCTGCAGCTGAAGATTACCAAATGCTTTCAACTGCACAATTTTGCAGAATAAGTGTAATTTTCATATACTCTTTTAAACTCCACAAATTAATCATTACTTTTTAATTAAAAAAATTATGAAAGCATGATTTAATACTTGGACACCACCAAAAAATGACATTTTTTTATCTAAAATGTTTAATAAATGCAGGTCTAGGCTAAAAAATTTCTATCAAGTTTAATAAATACACATTCGCTTTATTAGCCGTATCTCATCATTTAGGATGCAATCCTACCACATACATGGGAACTTCCAGCTCTTACTAAATAATAAAAAAACTTCTGATTTAAAATCTTTTTGAGGGAGTATGAACCATGAAATATCAAGTTGAGACTCTGCTGTATGAGTAAAAGAACACAAAAAAACAAATTTCTGGTTTAATTTTGAAAACGGTATTGAGCTTAACTCTAACTATGATTATTTCATTGATATGGAACAGCACCTTTGCAGTTAAAATTCTTTAATGAAGTATTAAAAACATTCAAGAAGGAAACTCCACCTCTTTAATTTGCTAAACACTCGTGACTAAGAAAATGAGTTTATATTAAGTTACTTCATTTAGAACCTTAATTAGTGTGAAGAAAAACAAATGATGAGCAGGTGTAGGTACAGAGAGGGCACTATAGTGCAGTGGTCTCCAAATTTTGTTGATCATGCACTCCTATCAACAAAACAAGTTTGAGCACAAACCCCCAGTATATTTATAAAATACACATACGTATTACTGTGCTAATATATTATGTACATTATAAAATATACACGAAAACCAAGTATTTCTCATATTTCTTAAGAAATATGAGATAAAGACTAAAAAGAATTTTTAAAATAGTTTTTATTTTATTAATGATACAGAAAACCTTTTTTGTTCCCACTTGAAAATACTAATAATAATATTTTTGAATGAAAGCTATGTGATTGAATATGCTTTGTTATTTTTTTAAATCTTGGTTTAACACTTTGTGGTATGGCAATTCGAAGGTCTGGTTCTAAGTTTGGTTTATTTCATTACTTGGTTTTAACAGCTGTCATAGCTGAAAAAATAACCTCACAAAGACACATGGATCCAAATGGAGGAAGTGCATCATCGGCTGCATTCACTAAATCATGAGACTCATTTTTCACTTCCATCCTCTAATTTATGCAAAGGTTTTTCTCGAAATGTGGCTAGTAAATGTCTGTCTGCCCTGATGTCAGTTGTTCTTGCAAACTAATCAGAATGTGCTGCATTTTCTTATTTTTAACAAGCTGGTTCAAAACCCCCTGAAACTCTGCATTCCAAAGATTTCTAAACAGGCTAGGCAATTCTGTTTCCTGATTTTTTAAGTGTAAAAGTATGAGAGTTTTTATAGGTGAGAAGCTGACATTGTTTTCAGCAAGAAAATCACATAACAAAGCAAACATTTCCAAACATCCGTTTTCAGAAAGCTCTTTCCATAGCCTGAGTTTCTTTTGAAAAGCAGTTACTTTCTCACTCATTGTTAAAATGTCACCTTTACCTTGAAGAGACACACTAAGTGTCATTTTGGTTTGTGTTGTGGGGTTTTTTTGTTGTTTTCCTGAAGCAATTTTCTGAAACCTTACGCCAGAATCCTGTTTTTCATTCCAGTATTTCCCTGTACTATTTCAGACAGTTTTACTGTGGCAGGAAGAGTAAGTGTTTCCTCAGCGGTATGCGGCTTTTTGTCTTTCACTATTGAGTAAGAAATCTCAAAAGAGATTTCACAAAAAGAGGCTTCTAAAGATTTATCCTTACGTTTAGTGAAATTGTATAGAGTATCGCAGGGCTTCAAACATCACTGAAAAAAAACTGTAGAGGTTTGTCTTCATGTTCTGGATGTTCACGTTCAAATGTCTTGCTAGTTGTGATGGCTTCACAGTATTAGCTGAGATCTCAAAGCACACTACACATTTATGGCAAAGTTCATCAATAACAATGGCAGGTGTAAATCTGTATTTCAAATTGTCTTGATAGTTTTGATAATTTTGGTCAACTTTTTATCAGAACTGATTAGTCATTGTTTTCACCCTCTAATGTGGCTGACTGGGAGCCTAGCTGAAAGCAAATGAAAAAGTGAGGGTGCCACTGTGAACCCCTCCACGTTGCAGAACACCCACTCTTCCTTCAGGATACCTCAGGGACCACAGGTGAAACATGCACGCCTGACATAGAGACCGAGTAAGGGTGCCAGTGTCAATCCATGTATTAAATATTAGTACAGCTTTGTTTTTACTTTCAAGATTAAAAAAACCCACATAAATAGAAGTTCTAAAATTTTCTTCAGATGCCCCAGCAGATCATCTTGCACACACGCCCCTTTGGAGACTACTGCTCTAGTGGGCAACAAGGTACTTCCAGTGACATTTAAGTGACTGAGGAATATATTCTTAGTGACAGACCTGACAAGGAAACACATTAAAATTTGTATAGTTACAATTAAATAATGTTTTCCACCTGTAAGGCAATATGCACCCTAAAGAATCTTTAAGTGTATTAGCAATTAAACTCAATCAACGCCACTGAAACGCACCAACGCCTTGGGGCAGAGAATGAAATCAGGGCTATTACACAGCTCTGAAGAGCAGGAAAAATTCAACAAACTGCAATAGTAAAAAGCAGCGTATGGCCGCAGGGACCATCCTAGTTTTAAGGGTATTTCAAATGAGCTAGTAAAAATAGCAGCTTTGCAAAGCTGTTAAGAATTTCTTTCTTCTTAAGCAGTTTGCTTCAATGATTCCAAGCATAATTTAATTATTTCACTTAATACCGATCAGCAAGAAGTTACTACCGAAGACATGATGAATTAGTCCATTTCCCTCTACTACTTACCGATGGCATTTGCTGTCCAAAGTATCGTCACTGCAACCTGTTCATAACACGCATACTGACTGAGAGTTATATTCTGCACATCTCCAATCACGTGTTTTCCCACGGAATTCAGGTAAGGCGTGCAGTCTAAAAACATGGGAGAAATAAACCCTTTAAGAAAAACATTCTAGCTGACATTCTTGTGCCATACCAGAGCAAGTAAATCATAATCTGCCAACAGCACCTAACCTTTAAGATCTATTCAAGCAACCAGTTTCCAACATGACCCACATCTTTCCACATCAATAAAGAACTAAGTTAATTTCCTAACGTTTCTTCAGGATTGAGCAAAGTAGAACTGCATGTGCACTATTTATTCTACAAAAGTAAATACCGTATAGTATATCTAAATCAAACTTTGGTCTCAGGACACTGAAAAACACAAAACTTCACAAATTATTGAGCACAACCACTTTCACCGGTTGCAAAACCCCAGTTCAGAAGACTCCAAAGGAAATTACCAGTTTCTAATCCCAGTGTAGCCTGTACCACAGTAAGAGTAAAAATGACACATGCTGGGACTCCCAAAAGAGAACAACTTTCCCTCAGTAATGACTCAAAAGAATACGAGGACTGACATTAATTTTGTGCATGTACAGTGCTTAGAGCAAGAGAATGTTGGTCAACGATCAGACACGTATGAGAACAATGAACAATGTGAAGCTTCAGAACTAGTGCTCAAGAAGTGCTTTTTAACCACGATACTGCTTGATCCTGACCACAAAGAACCTACTGCCTAAACCCGTCTCATCTCTTGTCATCCATTCAGTAGCCACATCCCGATAGACCATTTTCCTGCCACTGCATCCAGTCAGAACCAGTTTCATCCTGCTATCCTCACACAATCCAGCGTATTCCCTGAAGTTACAGCTCTGCAAACATGTGATTATAGAAAACCTCAGCTTTCATTAAGAAAATAAAATATAAGAAAAACATTCTTCACTTTGTTGTTGAACTTGACTGTGTCTTTATGCATTCAAAACCGGAAAACAAATAACCCCAATTTTATTACTTTTAAAGCCTTTACAATGTTTAGGCTCGTATTTTGTGTCAGGAAGAGAAGTAGCAGCCAGAGGATTCAATAGTTCTGCAGCACAATGTACAGAAAGACATGTACGCACAAATACTTTGCTTTTGACTAGTGAAGCCAACAAAATCCAGAAAAAGTTGATGAGTAGACTATATATTACTGACTGATGATTAATTCTAACAACTGAGATAATCTATATGCTATGTATTTGTCTATACAGAATTTGTAGAAACAAAACATGAAAAATCAAGTGTTATGATAAGCCAATGCAGGAAATTCAAATTTAATTCAGAGGTATGATCTTAACAAGCAAGGAAAATAAAATTACTAACTGAAAAGCAGTTTTAGAGAATGGCTTATTACTATGAATAACAGTGGTATGGGGTCTTTTATGTAACTGCCACGCAAATAAGAATAGAACAGTTTGTACAACATTGCCTTTTACAAAACCCGGGCAGTTGGCGCTTACTCTGCTGTTTATAGAATTCTCTTGCTACGAGTGAACTCAGTGACACCATGAACTTCCTCGTAGGAGAATACAGTATCTCTTTCCACGGAAAGTTTGAAGTACCAGTTTTTTGCTAGGTCTGGATCTAATTAATAGCAAGCCCGAGATTTTGGATCCTGGTTACTAAAATTTTATGGTCAAAGGACAATTTGCCAAAATGGAATATAGCACAAATGTCTGAAGTTTGACTGTGATTCACTGATTTACATTTTTAAAGAACAACAGATTTAGGAAGAAAACAGCAGGGGAAAACTGCACTTTTCAGGAAACCACTTATTTTACTTGAATACAGGTGAAATACTAAAACATACAAACATTTGGTTAGATTATTTATTCAGGTGAAAAACAACTAATTTAACAACATAAACCATTTGTTTTTCACCTGAATAAATAATCTAACCAACTAATTTAACAACATAAAACACAGTTTGCTAGAGTTGCCATGTGGCAAAATAAAAGCCTTTCAATCACAGCCAGCAAGCCAAATTTTCTTTCGTGCTAGCTTATTCACGAGAAGTATGTATTTCCATATTATATGAACTCTTTAGCCTTGGTATCAAGGAACTATTTTCCTAGTACTGCACAACTCAAATAACTCCTTTGTCCAGGAAGCATGCAGTGCCAGCAGAATTTTGAATTAACACTTGTCATTGGTTAAACACAATTCCTGGTGCCAGAATTAATGGAAAAAACATGACAGGTACTGGGACTTCAACAGACTCCACTGTGTTAACTAAACATGGGGATCTCTGTTCTGACTGATATTATTTCCTGGTTTTCTCTATGTAGATAAAAAGATCTTAACTCTCTTGTAGCGACCACTTAACTCTTGTACAATCTGACATACTTACATTTTGGTCATTTTAAATATTAACATCAAATTAGCATTAAAAAAAATTCACAGTGAAGGACTGCACATTCAAAAATTAACATAAAAATAGAGGAACAGGATGATCAGAATGAAACAAAAGCAATATTGTTAGGTTTCCCAACACATGCTCTCAATGATTAAATTTTACCCTCATTCAGCGTCTGAGGTAATTTCTTTGGGTAGGCAAAAAAAACCAACCTGTGACTTGCGCTGGCGTTAATACAAACATTACTGCTGTAAATTAGGACCTTCTCTTGACTGTACATTAAATTTATACTAATGATGGCCACTAACTGCCCAAATAAGGATAAATTCACAATGTAGTCAATAGTCACACTTCACCGACTAGACAACATAGATGACAAAACCCTTTTAAAAATGAAAACGGTAAGATACAGTCATTTCTCAGACATTTGAAGAGGTCTGAAGTATTATTGCTGGAACCTGCTTATTACTCTTATTAAGCTAGAGATTACTTCTTTCTTAGTTTAGCTGCAAAACAGACCACATCTGCTACAGTACTAAAACCATCTGTCTTCACTGAAAATGTAGACAGCAGTCTTCCACTAATCTGGCCCTTTAGCACTGTAGCTAATGAAAAGTTCCAACTAGTTCAATTAGATGAAGACATGGTATTCATCTTCGATATTCATATTCAATATTAATCCTTGCAAAGACACATTTTTAATATATTCTCTGTATACAGGCTACATGTTTTCAATCTTAAGACACTTTACACCACTTTCCCGCCAAAATTACACATTAGAGAAAAGATGTATAAAGCTTGAAATCATCCTTTCCTATGATGTTGTGTGCAGTGAACCTTTCAATGACTACATTTTTTCACAGAATAAAATCATACTCTATAATTTTCCAGGCAAATACTGGGCAGATGATGTAGGCCAATCTGAAAGTGAAACTACTACAAATTATTAGATTATTTTTTATCAGTGAAACACAGGAAGGAGAAGATCCACCAGACGCAGCAGAAACAAATATAGATCTTCAAATTACGCCAGTACTAAAGAGCTCACGCTATTCCTAGAGCCATTTTAAGAAGCATGTTGCTATATACCGAAAACTGTGATAGTCCTTGATTTTTGAGAATATAGTGCAAATTTTGAACTTACTGTCATATTTAAAGGTGACATTGAGTAGCCCACTGTTCTTGCTGACTGATGACAGCCCCTGTAGAGAAATATCAAGAAAATATTTGAATAAAGTAAGCTATTTTGAACTTACGTAGATTTTTATTTTGTAAATAGTTTGTTGGAGAGTGATAGAACTCGTTATTTTTTGCCTTCTGTTTGGGCACACCATCCACCAATCTGAGCACAGGCAATGACAGAACAGATTGCATACACCTGCATGCACTCACCTGTCATCAACTGTCCAAATGTAATACTCAAGGTGAAAACAAAGAGAAATGAAACTCTGAATATATTTGCATGAAGACATGAAATTGTGACTTAAATAGTATGACTTGCCCAGTAGATGTGAATCATAGAAGCTTATTTTTGAAAGAAAGTTAGGAGATGTTCTCAACTCCCACCATCTACGTTAATCGTGCCCATACAAAAACCGTACCATTAATCAAGGTTTAATGACAAATCAAATTGGGTTCTCCAGGGCAAACATAATGCAAGAGAAGGCAGAATGTCAGCCTGAAAAAGCTGATCTCAATTCCACAGTCATGAAAAGGAGCATCAGAAGTTCAAAGAGAGAGAAGGAATGTCACTGCTAAGCACTTTACCTCCATTTTCTTGGTGAAGGTCATTTTCAGGAAAGAAATTAAAGATAAGAGCAAAACAGTAGAAGAATTGATCAAAGAGCACTCTTTACCTCCCAGACACTCCTCATTTCATTAACTACCTCAGAAGGACTCTATTATCTATTTGTCAACTGGGCAAACTAACCCACCAAATTTTCAGCACACTCAGAATTCACTTACAATCAAGTCATCCTGTTTTCGTAAGTCTAACATTATTCAGTGCTCACAAGAACTACACAGAACTCAAAGCTTAACATAAGCTGAGGTAGGATAAGCCAGGACACAAAAGCTATGGCCTGGTTCATCAGTGTGCCAGAATTGCATATAGAAGAAACTCTTACAACAGAGAGAGTATCAATGTCCAGCGTCTGGATATGTGCCCACATTCATCCTTCATTAAATTATTTTATACAGATATATTTATATGTAATTTATGTTTCTATGCCTGATATCATTCTTGTGGAATTTTTATTTCCATGTGCTTTGAGTCTTATGTGGTTCATGTACTGGATTACTTTTCTGTTGTATTTATTTATGTGAGAGGCCCCCATATAGAGGCCCGAATCATTTTACCGCGTTCTGTAAATATTTTTAAGAAATTCTTGCTGAAAATAACTTAAATAGACAAAAACACAGATAGAGAACCTAAATTTCAATCTTCCCATTGATTATTGGCTAAAATCAACAAATAGTTAAAGGAGAAAAATGAAACGGTGGCTTTCCAACTAGAATAATTCAGATAATTATATCCCATATTCCGGTAGAAGTGCATATTGTAGAAACCCATTACGCTACATCAGACACCCTTTTCTATTATCATAGAACACCTTGCGGAGTGTCACAGAAGCTGAGAACCAACCCGAGAACTATTCCATTGCTCTCCCAGGGAGGAATCCAGACACACAATGCAAGCCGATGAGTTCGGCGTCTCTTCTATACCTATACAAAAGAACTTTGGACTTCAGAGATAGCAATACCTTACTGAAACTGCTTCTGAAACACAAAGTGTAGCATCACCTTCACCCTTACTAGACACCAAGTTCAAAACTATAATGCTGATTCTTATGGAGTAATATTCCCTGAAAGGCAAATAACATCATATCTACCACTACCGTTAAAAAAAAACCACTAACCATTTACATGGAATTATATCTGGTTTTACAGCTACAATGTAAAGGACAGAAATTAGTAGTACAGTTAAGAGTTAATAGATGTTGTCACGATCATGTGTAAACAGTCACCGTGTCTCACCTGTCAGACACAGATGTTTAGAAAGAAAAACAAGGTATGAGTTAAGTTACCTTTGGAAAAAACCCTGTAATACTACATAGAGAATGAAAGCAAAGCAGATCTTGATAGCACTGTTAGAAGTGAAATTTGTAGTCTCACTTTCTTAGGTGGCTTTTCATTTGTTTAACTTTGATTTCGTTCAGCATTAAACAAGCTGTTACACAAAAAGGTTTCCTGACACAGGAAGGCATCATTTTTTTTTCAGTATTAACTTTTCTATTAATACCTGTTCTATTCTGATTCATTTTCTGTTTCTCTTAAGCTATATAAAATCTCATTTAACTTACTACTACAGCAAAACAAAATTATGTGTTTGATAAAAAAATATGCAAGAAACAACAAAGAAACTACTGACATTTTGTATTTATAAAAGGCAGATAAACCATCAATTAATTGGTACCCATCTTCCTTTTGTGTCCTAGAGCTGAAGTTTTGAGACATAAATTTCACCGAAGTCCACACAAAATTAGCCCAAGTATTTTAATTCCTTAGATAAGATCTTTTATATCCTATATTTTAAAAAAAAATATAATATAGCAATGCTTTTTACTGCACCTTTAATTGCATTTCGAATGGAATTATGATGACATCACAAAATATGTAAGTATAAATCAATATACCACAATCATTAATAAAGTAGATGCAAAAAGTAAATATAACAGAAGCCAAACTGATGAACTTGAGTAGCACATGACACGTACTGGTGGCAAAACTTTGCTCTCAAGTGTTTAAAAGGTGCAAAAAGGCTGCAGTAGTTTGGGAGAGAATTAGGGTCACCTTAAAATGCTGAAGTAGGTAATTGTCGTATGAGTTATAAGTAAAAACATGCCAGCTAGTCAGCCCATTTGATCGTGCTGAGCTTTGGTATTAATGCTCCAAGTACTTATTTCCGTGAGTTTAAAAATAAAGTCTTCCAGGAAGCATTCCCTTGAAATAAGCCATAAAGTAATTGTGCTAAATGGCTTATAACTAAGACAACTTGTTTAGAGCATCTTACTTTAAAAGTATAAAGAATAATGCTGTGGCCTTAGGCCTCTACATTCTTAGTTAATTAACCACTAACATTTGTTGAATTTACATGCAGCTTTTCCTTTGTTCTGAACTTCACTAGAAAGCAAGTCTCTGTTGCCTGGGGCTTTGTCTATAAAATCCCTTTGGTCCACATACATCTATACACACTGAGAAGGAATACGTAGGAAAGAAAACAGCCAAAACATCTTTTATGGAGAACTATAGACCACCGATCTTTAAACAGATAATCGAAGTTGAAATGCACACAGATTAAATTACAAATAACCTTGTTTGTCAAAAAGCGGGGGTGGGAGGGTGTTATCCATAACGTTAAATCTCACGTTACGTGAGCTCAAGCACAGACCTCCACAGAAAACATGATAAACTAAGATCCAAATCCTGCACCTATGTCAGGCAAGCAAGCCAGAAAATTCCCATCACATACCACATACCCCAAATCACAGAGATCCATGTTGGATGTGTTCCTCAAGCCACATGAACAACTTGGACAGTTAAGGTTAAGGTCCTGAAGTATCTTAAAAGCAGCACTGTTCTGAACAACACTGATACACGTCGTCTCCTGAAGAATTAGTAACTCATTTGGATGTTCAAGGCATGTGCGGGCACTTCATTTTATTTAAATATTCATCTTTCAACATGAAAAAGCACAAGTATTAAGAAGAAGAGTCAAAGACTATTACATGAATTAACCTGTATTTTTGTTTATATTTTTCTAATACCTACCCTTCATTTATGGTAACAACTTATTAATGAAATGCACTTACAACAACTCTTTCTACCCATTATGATGGCAGAGAGGAATAAAGTTAGGATTAAGTTTCCAGAAATAAAGCTTCAATGAAATTTTAACCACAGGAACTAATTGTGCCTCCAAGAAAAGTTAAATTTTAATGCCTGTCATCAGAGGTATAAATTAAATAAAACAGAAATAAAGAAATCCACTTACTTTTTATTGTTGAACTTTTCCCTCTCCCATTTAATCTAGTACATACAGTGTTTCATATTTAAAAGTAACATCTATTCTTTGTATTTGACAGTTCCTGCCAGAGATGGCACTGGTGATTTCAGAATTGTTCTACAAATAACCATTTTTACAAATAACACTTAAATACACTCCAACATTTCTTTTGATAAAGGCAATTCATGCACATGAATAGGCACTGTCAGGCAGCCACTTTAATATCAATACTAGGAAACAGAGATAGATGCTAGCACTAATTACAGAGATCTGGTAAAGGAGGTAGGAAGTCCCCACCCCTCAAGCATAGCCTTGTGCACCAGACCAAAACAGTAATAGTGATTCATCTTGCATATGTTGTTAATCAACGCACACATGGTCCTGATTTCATGCTCCCAGGAGGCAAACTGAAGGGACAATTGGTTTTGAACTCTAACATCAAGATGAATAATCAATGTTTATCATACTCATTGCTCAGTAAACTAAAAGCTTTATATTTGACATCTGCTCTTTTAATTTGAAAGCTTTCTCCATGCTTTCAACCAAGTTAAAATATTTTCTATTTGTACAGTCATCAATAAAAAGATGAATTATCTGTACTATTTATATGCCTGCATTTTGGATTGCTTCCAACAGAATACAACAAAAGACATAATCCATGCTAATGTTTGCTACACAACTTGTGTATACTCCATTGGCTGCAGAATGAATCCTAAACCTTGGGTGGATTGGTTTGTACTGTTAATACTATATCCTTGGTGTAATTGACAATTCCAACCAACAATTTTGTTCAGATTTGCCTTTAGATATATGTGTGCGTGTGTGTGTGTGTTCCCGCATTGCATGCGCAAGTTATGGGAATAACATTTTAAAAAACATCTCTGGGGCACTGAGGAAGTAAGTTTTAATAAAAATTAATTCCAGGGGCAATAGGCTTCTCGGTGCCTATTTCATATTTGAAACAGGACCAAGATTCTTCAAAACACGTTCTTTTAACTTCTTTTAATAAGTTGCCATCTTTTGTGTTTCTTCTTACGTAAGCAAAACTTCTTATTTACAAGAAGTTAGCAGATTTGGGTTGGTTCTTTTTTGTTAGTTATTTACTGTTTCACTGCTTCATCTTTAGAGCCACTGCACGCAGGCTCAGCTGCAGAGGAGCTGAAGGTATCTTCATAGCATCTTGAATTTGGCCTATGATACAAAAGGTAAAGTAGTGATTTTACTTCGTTATAAACTATGTATTTGAGGGGGAAAGAAAACCATCATTTTTGAGTATGAAGGCACTTCACGATCCATCTAACCCCTGATTATCCTCTTGTTATACAAGCTGGTTACCTGGTTCTCCCCTAACACATCCTTGTCAAGAACAGCTTGTCATGTTCAAGGATCCAAATTTCTCTTCCATGTTACTTGTGAAAAGTCAATGGTCGATCCCCAGGTGTTAGCACATTACTTTTGCACAATGTTCCTTTCAGACAGAGTATATGGGTTGTCTGGTAGATCAATTAGGCCCTTCCTCTGAACTGGAAAAACCCTTCTTTCATGTGAACATAGTTAACGCTTTGACTTTCTCAGCAGAGCTCAGCCTTCCAAGGAGCAGATACCTGGTGACCTGAGGCAGGCACAATACACCTTCCTTTGTTTAAACTGTCCACATTTAGCATATTCCTTCTCCATCTCCCAGAATACAGCTTTTTACCCCAATTTAGCCCTGTGATGTGGAACAAACATTATGAAGCATCCATACTAGCCTTTTTTAAAAATGTGCTAACTTAACCAACACTCAAAACCATTTAAGAAGTAAAAAATTCAAAAGCAGGCTGTATAGATGGCCCAGACACTATGAGTTATAATCCAGGTACAACCAGGGGAGGGAAGTTACTTTACATAAAAATCTGGGAAACGAAACTTGAAGAGTAACACTTAATACTTATTTTCCTAAACCAAACATAAGGAACTCATACTTCATTTGTACAAGAATTGTCCTGACCTTTTGTGATCATTAAATACCTCATTTTTCAAAAAATCATGACATTATCCACGGTTTTATGGTTGACTTCCCACATAGGTAATTACATCTTGCCTGAACAAACTCTTCTGCCATTTCAACCAGATATGGTTTTCTCAAGTTCCTCCTATCATGAAAGGATATGGAATTCAACAGCTGCTGACTTAAATCCTGTCAGAGGATGAGCTGGTCCCTAAACCTACGCATGTATACTCATATGCCAGCTAGCTTCATGGGGGTCTCTTCAGATTTTTAGGATGAAACATGCTGACCGAAGATCACTAGTTGCAGTGTATCCTAGCTAAAAAATAAAATAATTTTTTTTTTAATTAAAAATTTTAAAAACCCCAAACCAGTAGAAATGCCTTTTCATTATGCCTCATTCTGGGCTATTTTCACTTCTGTTTAAAAAGGCAATGTGGAAGGTTACCTTACACGTTAGTCAGTCTGAGAAATCATTGCGAGGAAGAAATACTACAAAAGTATTTACAGCATGACTCTTCAGTATGCAACATGGTTCCATGCAGCTGTTCCCCGAATGTATGTCAACCGGTTTACTTTAACTAACAGACAGTTCTTAAAGCCTCAATTTAACAACAAGAGCAGCAAGTTTAATCTATACTGTTTGCCGCCCACCGTGAAAATCTTAAATCTCTGAGTCACGCCCAGGAATTCAATGCAGCAAAGCATGGCAGAAAAAGGCTACCAGCTCTTATTTCTCTCATGCAATTTGCAAGGTTTCCTAAAAAGTTTTCTATAGTTCGCCCTGTCACACTTAATTTTTTCCAACTTTGTTGTGCAAATAATGTTTGGTAAATTAAAAGCCTTCTAAAAAATAAACAAAATAGCCCCCCAAAAGTCAACAGGAGAAATATTTTCAACCAATGCCCATTTCCCATAAACATTACTGAAACGCGCTAGTCTAAGGATATTTGGACAAAAGCCAATTAAGTGTTCCCTTAACTGTGGGATATGACCCCTGGCAGGAGAGTTGGGAGAAAAGCCGAGGCATTTGGGAAGGGGAGGGGGAGAAAGAGCAGCGCCAAGACAGGTGCACGGATGGTCGGTGTGCCTGGGCAGGAAGGGGGCTGCAAATGGTAAAGTTGTTTTTGGAGGGACCCAAGACAAGTTAGTTTGAGAAACACTGACTTGTGCTATAAACAACAAATACATAGAGTAACTCACACCTGAAGTAATGGCGGAGGAGAAACTCATGAAGCCTGCTGTGCATGCATAACATACAACACAGCATACCCTAAAATGAACAGGCTAGCTAATTATTGCACTCAAATTAGAGAATATATTTCTTCTTACGGTGGGATGTTATCCAGAATCCCAATAAGCCTACAGCGTCCCTCACACTTGGATGAACAACTGCATAAGCACCAAATTTTAGTTTATGCCCAAGCACTTTAAATTAACCTGTCTAGGAAACAATTAAACAATACATTTTCATTCATTTAATTGACTCTCCACTTAATGTGCAAACATGCAGAGCCATAAGCCGAGAGGCACAGTCTTTCTCTCCCAAAGATGTTCAAGGAGAGTTAGAATGCAAGCAAGGAAACTTTTCAAGAGGTGTCCAAGAAGCATGAGAGAACAATGGATATATATTGTTTATATTAATATGCATATAAAATACATGGATACGTTCATTCATTCTTTTTCTTACCACATTAAGAAATAATGTAGCTTTCAGAGGAGAGAACATCAAGAACAAAAGGAAAGCAAAGTAGAACAATACTTCAGATCTACAAAGCAAGTGGATTAATTGTATCTTTCAAGATTTTATGTACATAAAGGTTTGCTGTTTCTCCTAAATCAGTATTTCTAAGCCAGCCAAATCCAAAAAGAAAGTTTTTTCCTTTAAAGCTGAGCATACGTAGTGGCACCTGGAGAACAACTAAAGGAACTTATTTCCAAAATCGTAAATGGTTCACTAATAACATTCTGCTGCCAGATTCCAACTTTTCAAATCGGAAACTTCTAGCACAAGCTCTTTGTTTGCTCCCAGGCTTCATCCAAAGAAACAGAACAACTGTAGAAGTAACTAGGATTGACTCTGTAGGTTCAGTTTTAAGCTTCTGCCAGAACACTATTCACAATTATGACTAACTCAGGGTGGGTTTCTTTGCTCTTTGCTTCTCAATCTAATGCCAGTGTGCACACAAAAAAACCTCTAACTCTGAGGAAAACTGCCGTCAAACGTGGATTAGCTGCTTTATTCGTAACTGTTCTACCTAAAAACCTCAAATCTGATGTTTACTGCATTGCTGGAGATCATTGCAAATCAAACTTGGAGCAAGCAGAGTGGACATACTCCGTTTGTAGAACAGAGCAAGTTTATCAGATTTGTAACTTTTAAAAATTAGAAGACCAGCTGCTTGCAAGGAAATCTTTAAAGCAGAACATCATACAAAGGCTGGAATGTGAAAAAATTTTTACATAGGACATCTATTTTGTTTTGCGTGTGTTCACACAATGTCTTTCCCCAGTCCTAATCTTTCTCCCATATTATTTGAAAGTCACTAAAATTCTTTAAGAGCTTTGCAGTCAGAAAATATGAAATGCATATTCTTAGAAACTTAATTTTAATTCTTACTCACATGAATGAAACATACAGGCACACCTAAGGAAAGTATTACATATTCACAGGCGCTCATGACTAAAGAAAACTAATGCGCATTGGTTTTGTAGGACCAACATAGAAATAGACCAAAGTTTTGGTTCTAGAGGATATGGAGGCAAGGTAATTTGGCACTAACTTCACTTTACTGATTAGAGTGCCACAGGACTCATAAAAATTTAAAGTAGATAGGATTTGGGATTGTTCCATCTTAATCCCTCCCTTTGAAGTAATGCAATTATTTTGGACGTAAAAACCTGTTCTTGGGGATTTAGAAACACACAACTGTATTCATCCATAAGATTTTAAAACTAAGAATTTGTAAGCAGTATGGTTCAATTCCAGGAACAATCAATTATTCGCTTGCCAAAATCCCGTGTTCCAGCTTTAAAGAATCTTTCACCATTCCCCCAACACTATTTTTCATACCTCACAGGAAACTTGTTTTTGCAGGAGATGAAGTAAAAAACCAACTTTCTTTAAAATGATACAGGCATCCCTTCCTAAAGTTACCATCCTTGAGAGCTATATAACTTAATAAAAAGGCTCAGGCAATAAGAAGCTAGGACTTTAAATGGGATAAGCATCTACTCAGTAGCAATGCAAAGGTACCTTTGGCATTAAGTTCAATATCATGAATGACATCAGAAGTATAACATACCAAGAAAGGCCACATTTATTCCATATACAGACATGTTATACAATCCCCTCATCAAAACTGAGGGGCTGATTACTATAGTTTCAGAACAAACTGGCATAATGACCGTATCAGACTTTTTTAATCTGGAAGGTAAAAAAAAAAAGCCAGCAAAAATGGAGGGACCATTATGGCAAACACAAGGACTAAAAATACTTCTTGCTTAAAAGTAAAAGTTCTTATACATCAACTATGCTAATAAAATAAGTGACCTTTCCCTATACATCTTCCCCTAGGAAGCAATCAAGAATTCCTCCCTTTCTTCCATTCACAAAGTTAATGGACAAGCTGCATGAGCCGGCTTCCAGCGGAGTTAGAAACAAGTCGCAGCTATGCTGCCCTTCCTTCTAACCATGTTAGGGGTACGGGCTTTGGTTCCTTCCCTCCCACCTTCCTGAGACAACCATGCAAACACAAGATCCTTACTGCTGAACTATGGGCTTTTAGCAAATAAATTTCTTTTTAGAGCCTCCATCTAGTCCTGGTCCACAGAGAAGATGAAAATTTACTCCCACAGCTTAAGCAGCAATACAATCAGCAGTGAGGATTAGAAGGTTCAGTGCTTACTACGTACTGATGATCCACATGGTTGAACTTCAGAAACACAGGCAGATGCATTTGGTGGCTGCAGATTTAAAGCTTCAGCTGCCAGGGAATTTACACACTCTTGGTTACCCTCTACAGAGTACAGCCATCATATGCAGCCAAAAAAACTCTGTTTGGAATGTGTCAGAAATATACATAAAGCTGCACAAACACTTCTGGTCCACCTGAAGGATACTTGGAAGAAATAGTTATCAAATATTCCAACTAGAGCAGCCCCTCTCTATAAGCAAACTGGAGCTTCCCACTTGCAGCCATTTAAGTAGGAAAAGCTCCGCCAAATTATGATCAACACCAGGATGTTGAACACAAAACAATAAAACCATACAAAACACAGCTTTCTGAGGAGACATCCTTAAGACGAGCCATCCGTCTTGAATATAGTTTACCTCAGAATTCACCTGATCATGAAAGTTGACTTTCTCCTCCTACAGTTTTGATTTTCACACTCTGCAGATCAATATATTTTGTCCCTAATTCTGCCACTCAACCGTTTTTGTACACGGAATAGCTTCCACCATCAAGATTGTCAAGGCTTTTCACAATGAAAAAAAATATGAAGACACAACACATGCAAATATTCCTGTGTGCTCATCTCTCTCCAGTACTTGGATTTGAAAAGCATTATGTTATTGCTTACTGCTGGGAAAAAAAACCACAAGGAAACGTGTGTGAAAAGTGTATCTGTACTGGCAAACTCTTTAAGCATTATGCAGTGTCAAGTCCCACGAGGTTTTTAACTATTAAAAAAGGGAGCCTAACTAAAATTTTTTAAATAGAGATTTAATGCTTGAAATAGTATTGAAAACTCCAGTCTTACTGCATTCAGTTTCCACTAACAGAAGTCACACCCTATGGATATCACACTTTATAATACACTTGAACAAGTAAGACAGTTTAAGAGATACATTTTTCCTACGTACTTCATGTCAAGTGCTTTTGATAGTAGGCCAAAGCAAAGGTTACACATTCTATCCACACACTACCTGGCTAGTTCATAACTGCCATTTTCATACTAATTAATGCACTACTTGACATGAAATGTGCTATCTGCTAAAACGCTGACGCAATCCGTGTCACAGCCTGCTTGGCCTTTAAATTACTTCATGGGTACCATTTGCTTAACTACTGTTTAAACTCTTGCAATATTTTCATTCTAAATCTTTTTTATAAAGGATTGCTCTTACCCAGTTCCTAGAACCTTGGAGGACTTTCTGTTCTTATATTATTGGTCAAAATTGGATTATCCAATTAAAAAAAAGAGGTGAAGAAAATCTACATCTTGATGATGACATCTAGTTTTTCTGTCAAAGCAGCTTTCTTTTAAATGATAAATTTACAGAACTCACAAATAAGTAATATGAAACCACACTAGACTTTTATTATTCCCTTTGAACCCTACCATGGAATTCCTTTTTGCTTCCACCTCTTAGTTAAAGCAAAATAAAACAAAATATAATTAATTAATTAGAAGAGAAAGGACTCAGATGAAAATTCTCCATCAGATTCAGCGTTCACATGGTCACTACATGGTCATGTTTTCTTCTCATATGCTCTTCTCACAGACTTTTCCTCAAAATAACACTAGATAAGCTGGTTTGCATCGATAAAGTTAAACTGACACCCATCTTTCAAGAAGTGAATTTTAATCAGCCTCATACAGTATCTGTAAAAAACAATTAACACTTCTGCCTCTGCTACAAAACTTTTAAAGAAGGAAATACAGAATTGGTTCTTAACTTTTATAACCACATATTAATGCACAACAGTATGAAAATGAAAAATGAAGTGTTTCAGGACGTTAATACGTGCTGAAGATCAAAATGGGGAACTTTTCCCCCGGCTATAATTTTCCCTAGACAAACCTACCCACTTAAAACACATAATTATTTTAAATGTTTTAAAAACTTTAAAATATAGAGCCGTTCAAATACTACTTAACACCTGAAAAATATATAGAAGCTTCAAGCTGACTGTTTGAAGTTTCCATTAATAAAGTAACAATCCATGGATCTCACACTTTATAATACATTTGAAAATTAGACAACTTGAAGAAATTCATTAAGCCAGAAGAACCTAATCATCACATAGCAGATCACACTCTTAAAAAACCCAACCAATTACTAATACAAAGGTCTGAGCCTTTGAAACAGTTTGGCCACCATACAGTAACTCATCAAATTGCTGTTCACTTGGCATATATAGATATTTACCTGAAAATACATTACTGCTATTGCTTCTGCCTTGAAAAGGTTAAGGGATCAATACTGAAATACAGGAAGTATGAGACTTTAATAATATCTTTACATAAAAATAGTATAAAGCAAAAAGAAATATTTGAAAAATATTGTACTTTTCTTAAATAAGATACTTCTATTATATATCGATACTCACGGTGATTTTTCTGAAATCAGACACTTTCACCCTAGACTATAAGATTGAAGCAATTTGAAATGGAAATATTTCCTGTCCACTCACTGCCAGTTTCTGTTCCCAGAGTGCTATAACAGATGACATCCAGTACAATAAATTCTTTTATTAACCATAAATTTGAGACTGCTTTAGGGATTTGAAGTGTTCAGTTTCATGCTGAAAAAATGTAATGTTATCCACAGACCATCAGCATGTGTAACAAAAACAGAGCCACAGGTTATACGACTTTGATCAAATTATGAAAAAACTCTTGAATTTAAAAATACTTGAGAAAAAGCATTTAAAATATTTTTTTAACCTCTTATTTTTAAAAAGCCATGCACACTCACTGATCTTTTTTCTGCAGGAAACAATCACTTCTAACAAAAAAGTCTCTATACAGAAAGTCAATACCATGAACAAGTTTCCTTCTAGCAGCCATTTTACTTAAGAAGAACTGCAATGTAAGTTTTAAGAGCTTAAGAATTTAAATACACAGATTAAAAAGTTAAATTGAGAGAAACACAATTTCTCTCAAACTTTTACTTGACTTCCTTTTATCAAAGTTAAACTGAATATACAAATAGCTAATCCTAAAACACTGAACAGGAAGATAAATAAAATATAGACTGTAAACCCCTTTCCATTTAAACTTTCATCTCTATTAAAATAAAATTACGTTATTGTAGTAAATTGAGAAGTTGATCCAAAGACAGCAAGTTTTACTTCCAATACAAATGGTAGTTTACAACAGGAATACTACTTGGATTTGACTGTAAAATATAAACATGGAAACAATTATTTTCCCT
The DNA here is from genome assembly GCF_000687285.1 of Phaethon lepturus. NCBI lineage: Eukaryota > Metazoa > Chordata > Aves > Phaethontiformes > Phaethontidae > Phaethon > Phaethon lepturus. Next base: position 13,663 of record NW_010529603.1, on the reverse strand, counting down.
GTTGCAACAACACCTAAGCACATTGGGGGGGTGGGAGAATCATACCTATAATTACAAGTCAACTTTCCACATACAAGCATGCAAATAAGCTACTGGAGTTTACATATTGCTAACTTCTGTGGTTGAATGGAATATAATAAATACAACTAAAACATATATACCAAGTGTAACGTGGCTACAGTGAACACCAGTCATCCATATCTATCAGCACTGTTAGATGATACTGGGCGTTCTTCTATCGCTTATTTTGCAGCTTTCATTCCTACAGTGACTACCAGAATGTAATAAAAAGAAAGTTCTGTCCTTGCTGCTCATTCTTTAGTGAGCTGAATGTCCCATTTTCAAACCTCTGCATGACATTTCACGGCTAATGGTCCTTATTGAAAAAGAACCCCAAAAGTGAATGGCATGATTAGTGAATTACTCTTACAAATGCAACTATATGGAGAAACCTAAGCTATCCCAACTTGCATTATTCCTAACTAATGAATAAAAGATAAAGGTTTTGTTTCCATTATTTTCTGAAGAAGCATGGAATAATAACTTTTCACCTGTTACGGGTCAGAATGAGTTAGATGTTTGTTTTGTCTTTTTGATTCTTATTTTAACACTTTTTGTGGTTAACCTATTACTCCTGTCAGAAGGTAAATTAAGGTAAAGGTAATTCTTAAACATCACCAACATAATTTGTTGAAAAAAGTAAACAAAGCAAAGCTGTAACTATTTTGGAATAGATTATGTTACTGATTCTTTGAAAAGTACCTTAGCTAAATATTTTGTGCTATACAACAGAAAACGAAAACCTAAGATACATATTTATGACAAAAGCATCAGGCTATACACCTAGCCCTTTCTTCTTCTGGGGCTGTTAATACTTGCCTTTTGAAGTGGTACCAGAAGGCCTCGGATAAAATCCTGATGCAGTAAATAAAATCAAATCTCTTTATAATGTGCCCTATAACTACACAAATTTGCCCATAGATACTGCACTAATAGGAGATGCTGCCTTCAGAGCAAGGTAAGAAATAAGAGAGAGTTATACAAGACCTAGGTGGGCCACTCTGTAATTTTAGTGGTAATCTGCCCAAATTCCACTCACAAATTATAGGCTGCCTAGTGAAGTCCCCCCCTTAGGTTACAAATGAATACACTACTCTTCATTTCCTGGCAGGAAGGGCTGTATAGCATTACTGTGCGCTCTTAAGACACTGCTGTATTCCACCACAGAGTTGGCTGCATTTCAACAGATGCTGAAGTGATTTCTGAAACATTATCATCTTCTTGCCTGAGAAAAATTCACTGTTAAAAAAAAATGTTCACATGAAAAATCTTGTATAATTTAGACTTTAAAGTTTTGTATGTGCTCAGTATACTAACCTCAAACTCTTTCGATGAGATACTTTTTTAAAGGTATCTAAATTAACACCCCTCAAGGGTGGCGAGTTTAAAAGAATCTGAATAGTTACATGAAACACTGACTTAATCACAAAATTAGCGTAGGGATTTCCTGACTCCTCTGTCCAGTCCTTGGTACTTCCTTCATGCTGTAGGTCCAGCAGGTCAAGAGAGGTGATTCTGTCCCTCTGCTCCGCTCTGGGGAGACCCCCCTGCAGTGCTGCATCCAGCTCGGGAGCCCTCAGCACAGGAAAGACATGGACCTGTTGGAGCGGGGGCAGAGGCGGCCACAAAAATGATCCGAGGGATGGAACGGCTCTGCTGTGAGAACAGGCTGGGAGAGTTGGGGTTGTTCGGCCTGCAGCAGAGAAGGCTGCAGGGAGACCGTATTGCAGCTGCCAGGGCTCAACTGGGGCTTGTACGAAAGATGGGGACAGACTTTTTAGCAGGGCCTGTTGTGACAGGACAAGGGGCAATGGTTTTAAACTTAAAAGAGATTAGTCTAGACTTAGACTAGATAAAAGGAAGAAATTTTTCGCAATGAGGGTGGTGAGACGCTGGCCCAGGTGCCCAGAGAGGTGATGGATGCCCCATCCCTGGGAACATCCCAGGTCAGGCTGGACGGGGCTCTGAGCACCCTGCTCTGGTTGAAGACGTCCCTGCTCACTGCAGGGGGGTTGGACTAGGTGGCCTTTAAAGGTCCCTTGCGACCCATACAGGTTCTATGATCCTATACACTTCACACAACTGCTGGGGGACCTCGTTTTATCCATGTCATTGAAATGACCCCAGCTGGGGGGGATACTTTCAATTCCAACTGTTTGAATAACGTGATTTACAACGCAGCTCACAAACAGATGCATTAAAACAGGTGGGGAGGGAGGGGCAAACAGCAACACGAAAAGTGGGAGGAAGCAGATGGGAGTGAAAATTCCACTAGTCGGCTTCACTGCTCAGTCAATATAAAATATAACTACACTCCAGGCACCAAAGAGAACAAATTCCATTGAAAGTTAATAGGAGTTAGGACACTCCATTCTTCTTTCAGAATCCCACTCCAAGGATCTGCTCCCATTTACAGGGTGAAGCTTAAGTCACCCATTTATACCCCACATCTCTACGACTTCAAGGGCAAGCCCAGCAGAAGCTTGAAAACTTTGCTAAAATGGCTTGCGATTCAGCAATGCCCCCTTCCCACACCGTATTTTTAAAGCTTCATCCAGGCAGAGTAGTCTTTATGCTCAGAGTAAACTGCACAACTTACTGGTTCCAACTTCCATCCTCATTTTGCTACTACTGCCTCTAATTAGAGACAAGCCCAGACAGAGGGATAACGCTGATCCCCATAAAAAGCGGAAGAATACGAAGCAGTGCAACACAGGCTTTTCAGGAGCTTTGGGACAAGACACTGACTTGGCACCCAAGTAGCTCAGAGAAGGGGAAAGGGATGGAATTCTTCATCGTCTAAGCAGTTGTACCCAAAGTTACTCTGGTACATTTAAAAAAAAAAAAGAATCTATCCCTAAGGGCCTGATCGTACAGGAAGTTATTACTATGTGATAAACTAAGATGTAAATTTTCAGTGCACTACCTGCTCTATGACAACACACTATATGGGTTGTTGCAGGACACACCTACACAACACTGAGATTGACAATAGCTGTTATTAAGAAAACCTAAGGATCAGAAATTGCCATGCCGGCAAACTGCTCTGCTTTTGGTCAGCCGTGAACCCAGGTGTGCTGAGGAGATGCACCCAAAAACTCTCCACGTGGGAAGTTATTGTGGAAGTGAATTGCATTCTGAACTTGTGTCCTGGTTTAGTGAGCAGTAGTATTCCCATGTACACAAAGAAGTTACCAAGTAAGAGGCTTGTCTTTCCAGTGTGCAAAGCACCCAGATTTTGCACTGAAGTCAGTCACAGCTGGCTAGGGCTAGGTCATCATAAAGCATCAAGACACCTGAGGTATAAAAGACAAAATCCCATCAAAACAGAAGTCAAAGTTTTGCCATTGATTTTAATGGGATTTTAGCTCTTCAAACAAAACAAAAAACAGAAACAAAACTGATCACAAAACCCTAAGTCTTTATGTTTAAAAGGAAAACAGATTGGAGTGTTGTTTTCACAAGTAGCTGACAAACAGAGGCATATAGTCTGTTTAAATCATTGTATAAAGTAAAAAGATAATGTGACTATTAGAAGTCTCTAAAGTTGTATTTTTTTATGCTTTCTGATTCCAGGCCAGTCACACCTGGAATACATATGTTTAACTGAGCAGCTGATAGCTTCTAATTTTAACAATTTAGAAGATTTACTGTTTGGACCTAACATTCTCGTATTATACGTTCCTACGAGCTAAACTAAATACACACATAATTTTAACCTGCATTATTAAAAAAAAAATTCCCTCTCAGCCTGTAAAATTAAAATTATAAAAAGGGGCCTTGTACAAATCTGATTAACCTTTCGAACTTTATATGCAAATAAACAAAACTGAACTTCACTGTGGGTATGCAAACAAAAAAAAATTTCCTTTTATGAATCCCAGAATCTAACCCAATAGCTTGTTTAATCTTGGAGTTCTACAACTTTAAAGGAAACTATCAGAAATATACATTCAATAATTTTTTACATTATAAACTTATTTTCTTGAGTTTTGTATTTATTTTATAAAGGTAGGGTGTATTTTAAGTGACAGTATTATGAGTTTGGGATTCCCACAGAGGACTAAAATCCTCTATTTGAAAATACAAAGCAAAATTAATTAGAAAACACAGTTTGAGTGAAAAATATTCTTGCAAAGAGTTCTTAGAAAGAATCACCTTGAATGCGTTTGATGCTGAGGAGACGCCATAACTTTTCTTCACACAAAAGCAGTCATCAGCAGAGCACAACCAGATGTTAAGTTTTCTTTTCTTAGTTTTTGTAAACCTCTGTGACCTCCCTCAAATTAAAAAAGGGAATAGCATTTTTAAAGCCACAGGAGCTATCATTAGTGAAGCATTCTAAGGATTTTCATTAATTCATAGCCAGCCAACCAGGAATTTTCCCACAGCCGTATACAAAAAAAGTCAGAGAAGTCACTGATTGCTTGGTTGGATTTGAATGTAGTCAGAAGTAAGATCAGAAATATCCAGTCCCTCCCACTGATATGAGTGAAGAACACAGGGAAGGTCAGAAATTAAAATCCAAATCTGCCCACCAACCATGAGGAGAAACCAGTATTGCCATATTACAGTGAGTATTGAAATGTTTTTTACACACGATTTTGTGAGGTAGGAGAAGCAGATAGATAAGACAGAAATCCATTGTTTAGAAACCTTTAAGCATGGAACATGCAGTTCCAAGCAGAGCTGCATGCCTAACAGCTCCGCCACATAGTGGCCTCAAGACTTAGATGTTGTCTAGTTGTTAGCGTAATACCCACAACTTGTAGCAACTTATAACCTGATACACGTATTTAGTCGGAGCCCTTTGAACTCCGCATGCTCCTCGTTTGTCCCTTACAGTTTCTGTCAGCCTACAGTTCCAACACAGAAGGAGCTTGTACTTTCAATGTTAGGTCATCAGAACACAAAGGTTACACAAAACAGAACACGTTTCAACAGCATTTCCCTTGGAGACGTTACAACGACCTCTGCATTACTGTGACACGTTACGCGCTGTACGACATCTGTAAAGGAAAAGGCCAGGTACAGACTCAAAGACTGCCGGTTTGCAGACTCCATGCTGCCAACAAGAAGGTGCGTCTGCCAACACAGAGGTGACCATTTCACAGCCACCTCTGTACATGCTCAGATCACCAAGTGGTACAAATTTGATTCAGATCAGTCATGGACATACAACTCTAATTCTGCTGAATTAACCAGCACATACATTTCATTTATGCTTTCAGGCCTGCAAGAAGAGATACGATACCCAATCTAGCATGAAATCCTCTAGGACAAAGTCACCTCCCACATTTAGTTAAATACATTAGAATAAGCAGCATGAGCGATGTGCCCCAAAACCAGACTTACTGGGCTTAATAACAGCCCAAGACCAGATCTGTAAGAGTAAGAAAAATAAAAGGTGCTCATGCGCCTACAGCTTTAAACTTGAGGCAACATGAAGAGAGATTACAACATGCATTTAACAGATTGCTATGACATATATTCCATGCTCAATATCCATTTATGTACTACTGATAGATTTGGCACTGAATTGAAAACGTTGCTCACTTGTCTTGTAGCCAGTATCAATGTGTTTTTCATGCAACAGGTGAGCTATCGGTCTTTTTCTTCCTACCTGCCCTAGAAGTGCAGAGCCCTGTCCCAAAAGATCTTGATGGCTACTCAGAGGTACAGTGTCCTACCAGTGAAATGAAAGAACAAGGATTCTTTGGTCATCTAAAAGAAAGTAATCCCTACCACTTAGGTTCTGCATCGTGCATACCTGCAGGTTGATACTAAAATTAGCCTTGTACTCCTCACTTCACCTCTACAAAAACCTATTCAAAAGGTTTTGCTAGCCACTATTCCAGCCTCGATTATTGATAACATACTGGGAAAAGGATTTCATACTTAACTGTTTTAAGCTGGTCATTATAGATTAAGGAACTCATGTAGGGTCAGTAATGGACTTTAAACTCCTCTGTTCCTCCTTTGACCTGAGTTAAAATGTACCGGATAGCTCTGGCAGGAACAGACAACTACTTTTCTAAGCCAATAGAAGGAATTCATCCACCTGTTTGAATATATTCATCACCTACTGCCTAAAGAGCCTACCAAGGAATGGAGGGGGCTTAAAAAGCACAGAAACTGTCACTTAGTGTGCGTCCTTTACCAGAATCTAACACAGCATTTTGAGTTTCAAATGTGGAAAATCCTCATCAACAGACAAAATGTGACAAAAAATGTGGGTGACCACTGAACAGGATAGCAAGTTAGGATGAAGACACTTCCTAGCCACGGAATTAGCTTCCTTTTGCTGTCCTGTTACCACCTGAACAATGCATCAGGAACAGAGTACCAAGAGGCATACCCATGGGACTTCTGCACCATTATCAGCACAAGGACTAATAAAATAGGATATCTGGAAGAATTCTTCAAAGCCAACAGTGGTATAACACTGTGACAGCCTTCAAGTGAGACAGAATTCCAAAGAATACAGTATCTCCTGAAACACGTGCTGATGCTTGCTAAACCTCTAACCCAAGCTTTAATTATTTTTAATAATAGAGTCAAACTTTGAGAGAACAAATCCCTACCTGCAAAATGTATTTCCCTCATGCTCTTGGAGTCTATCCATACAGCGGTGAGAGAAGACAGGAGGACTAGAACAATGATGCGACTTGTACAGGTGGCTTCATGTACTATTGTTTGTATTACCTTTTCAAACATTGTTATTAACATAAAAAACTTCTTGCTAAACTGCAGTTTTCCTTATCTTGGTCTGGAATCTGCTTCTGTGAGGCTGCCTCAGTAGGTTCCTGAAGTTTTGGTTTTCTTTGGGGTTTTATTTCAAAATTCAGGGGGGAAAAAAAAAAATCATTAATTTTTTTCTTGGAACATCCTCTAGTTGACCTGTCCAGGTGAACTGTTCTAGAATTTACTGCAGAACCATCAGCTGTGCCTCATCTTGTTCTGTTTTTACCATGACAGGCTCCTCTGGTGCTCTCCGCACCTCTTCTGCCTCCAACTCTGCTGTTTGGAAAACTGAAGACTGTACTTTGGGCAGGGGTGAGAATTTCAGTCATACCTGTGCAGAGTTTGACTACAGTTACTGCTGGACTGGCAGCTGCTCTAACTCATCTTGTCGTAAGTGTTTCACTTTTTAGTGCTTTTCCTACTAAACGGGCTCTAGCTGAACTGACTTCCAACAGTTGCTCTGAGGTACTGCTAAATCACTGCGAGCTTGTTTCCTCAGAATCACGTTCTTCATTGCAGTCACACCATAAATTAACAGAAGCCCACTGCTATGCTTCAGTCAAGAAACAGCACATTTGGACAGTATCTCCAAGGGGTATTTGATCGATACTACCAAACGGAACAAGCCCCATGACCAGAGGGTTTAACACGCCAGGTATCCGCTTGCCTTCTGGGTGTCGGTGGCAAACGAAGCAATCTGTAAGACAGAAAACTTGGCAAGCAGAGAGCCACTGAAAGCTGGTGTTACTAGAAGACTCAGCAAAAACTCAAACACTGACACAGAGTCGTCAGATCCATCTCCACTGCAAAGTCAGGTACTCCAAGCCCTTTTCAAAAACAAAACTCAGGCCCTTAACTACACACATGGCCAACCAAGAAAGTCTGTGTTCCAAGTGTTTTTAAGCCAGATGTAGAAACAATGCTGACAGGCTAAAACCACAAACAGTTAAGAACCCGCAGGTATAAAGTATTTATGAAATTTAGAAAATAGAGCATTAAGAATTCACATATTTGTCAGAAATAGGTTAACTGATAGTTTTCTGAGTTTTGCTGGCAAACAAGTAGTAATTTAGACACAGAAAACTGGACAGACAATGAAGTTTATTAAGAAATATTTCTTAGCTGTACTTTCCGCTGTTCCTTAATATTTATTGTCTATACAGTTTGACTTATGTCCAAAAATTACATCTGCTTGTTTTATACCAGTACACTCATTTGATACGGGGCGTCTTCTCCAATCCACAGAGGTCACCAGTATTTTTTTTCAATACAAAAATTATGTCTTAGATAGGATGATGAAAGTTCAACTTATTATGTAAAATAGGTTCAAACATGTCAAAATACACATTTATACTCTGGCTTGGCTGGCAGAATTTTGGATAATCGAAGTGATAATATATAGGTTTCTCAAATAAATACTGCAGTAAAACTACAAAAATTAGTCTATCCATTACTGGCATAAACCTGTATTCTCTATTTTAGTAAGTATATATCTGGTTTAAGTCTTTATGAGAAAATCATGTAGAAGTTTTGGCTGTCAAGATGGGTGACTTATTGAATAGAGCTAGAAAAGACAACTAGGTGGACAATGTAACAATCATAAAATACTATATGCATGAAAGGATAAAATCCTTTTTCAAGTTTGCACTTAAATTTTGATCCTTAAATAAAGCCTCACATTACCATAACCTAAAATCAAGTACTTAGTATGTACTGAGCTAGGCATAGTTCCTTATTTTAAGTTACTGTAACTTGCACTTCCATAAAATAATTTTTCATAATTAATATAGGGAGAAAGATACAGCAAATAAATACCCATGTATGTGATAGAACTTTTATGTGTTTTTCTGTGTGTGATGTATTCATGACGTTCACTTTTAAATGTAAAAACAATACATGGTGTAGAAACATCAGCATTAACCTAAAGTTTCAGGAAAAAACGTATTTCAAATACACTTCATTATACTGGTAGCAGTATATATAAAAACAAAGCAATATACTTCAAAAATAAATATTTTTACTTTTAAAAATGGTATTCAAACTTAACAGTTCTCTGGTAACACTTCACACTTCTTATCTTGTTTGCTTCTAAAAAACATGCTAAATTTATGGGTAAAATTCAGCCTTTGAGCAGAATTAAGCAGGCAAGTTCACATCAAAGCTTTGTTTCATCATCTTTAGACTGATCTGGTGGAAAAGACAGATGGTCCTCATTAAACACCCTTTAAATGCTGCAGTTTTAATTAAGTAACATCCATGTTATATTAACATTACCAAATAATTATCTAAAGAAAAGCTAGTATCGTCTAATCATGACTGCTTAACATCTTTCCACCAATGGACTATAAAGTATTAATCTATTAAGAATAAGTTCTGCTTTAAATAAGTGTCTCAAGATTTCAAATTAACAGGTCTGATACAGTAGTTACAACATTTGTACTTACTCAAAAGCAGATTTTGGGAGGAAGTAAGGCAGGGAGTGGAGTTCAACATCTAAACTAAGGGACATGATCTAGAGAGGAAATTAATCAAATCTGTAACAGTCCTAAGAGACTTCAACTGCAGAAACCTTGTTAAGCCAAGAACTTATGAATTAGCATTATATTAAAATTTCCCAATGTCAGACAACATACAAGGAAATATACATTTTTGTTGTTAAAACTGAGAGTTAGTTTCAATTACATAAGCAGGCTTATGTTTCCATAATTTTGTTCTCTAGGCTGTGTGCCTGAATGCTCATTCTGAAAACACAGCATTTGAACTGTACAGCCTCATAGCTCCTGGGGAAACATTCATCTGCTTATTTAAACATTAACATACTTAGGCTACTTTGTGCATTTTTAAATTGACTTAAATAGGCAGATGGTCATCAACACCTTTTGACAGTGGAGTAAAAGAGGGGTCACATTCTCTGCTACGTTACTCGATAAATGAAACTCAAAATAAAAAAAAAAACAAAACCCTGGAGCGATCTTGAAGCCAAATTCTAAGCTAAACAAAAGTAATACGGATGTCTACCTGCATGACTGACCATGCTTGCAAAGCCTTGCACTCAACATGTTGCATTATATCTAATCAAAGAAACACACTAAGCTTTAAATGACACATCTAATCAATTCTAAAATGCCAGCACGCTGTTCTATACACCAGTGGAGAGAAATCTATTGATTCTAAAAATTCAGAAAAAACGGAGGATACATAACTGCTAGCATCTGGTCTGCAGAGCTTTCAACCAACTCTGTAACTGTGTATAGATTAAAGAACCCCCCTGATGGCAAGTATTAACACCTTCCCCCATGCTTCATCTTAGGTCTGTCTTCTGTTCCATACCCTTTAAAATTTTTAAATACTCTGCAAGAGAAAATCTGATTTTTTTTAACTGTTGGAAAATAATAAGAAATAAAGGGAGGAATTTAAATTCTGGTAAATTATTTCTTACCGTTTTACAGGGTACTCTTCCTCCTAAGTAAAGTTCCCAAAACATATATTTAGCTGGGAAAATTATTTCAGTATGACTTAGCTCTGTGCTTCAAAAAATCCTAGCTGTAGAGAAGAGTGTGTGCTGGGAGGGATGCTTGAAGAGATAAAGGTAGGGACATAGCAGCATGAGCCTAAAGAACAATAAGACAGGCAGGGCTCCTGATAGTGGAACGGTAGGAAACGGGGATCTTCAGAGTCTCTGCTATGAAAGAGAAAAGGAAATACCAGAGTTCCACAGAAGATGACACAGGGAGAGTTTCAGGGGAGAATGCACGGGAACAGAGACGCCTAGTACATCTGATAAGCTTTGCTTAGCAGAGCAAAGGAAAGTAAAACTCTCTGGTAACAAGGCGGGGAAGAGGTTTGCTAAGATGCTGTATTATTTATTCTGTCTCATCATACAGTCTCATTAAAGTTAAGCTTTATACTGAATACGGTTCACTGCCAGGAACTTCAGAGGAATTAAACATATGAAAAAAATTACTCATGTGTGTAGTCCCATTAGAATCTAAAAACCAACTTGAGAGTAAAAGTTGCTCATGTGTTTAACACTGAATAAATGAATCTGAAATATATTCAAATCATCATCAGAGCCCAAGTCTGTCTTCTCTGTACACCTCATGGCTTGTTTATAGGATGAAAAAACCTCAGACTACTTTTCCAGAATAGCTCCCCATGTGGACATACTTATTCTAGATTAAAAGAGGCCCTTCCCTGATTTATTTTTTCTGGATAAAGGTATGCATATGATGTAGTAAGACCATCCATATGGAAAGCTACTTTGCAACACTATTCTACTTTAAGCAAACACTCTACCTTAATCTGAAATAACATCAGGTATAGAAATACATTAAAATTTCTGTTAAACACCAATGAAAGAAACCCTACACTTAGCAAAGTCAATCCAAACTCTAAAACCTTGGACTGAAACCACTGAAATCACTGATAATTCTTAGCAACAGTAATCTTAAGTTACTCATCCCAATATTAATTGCTTTCCTGATGTAGACATGTTAGGCTTGCAAGACAAATGCCAAAGTATTACTAGAGAAGATGATTAATAAAGACATGTATTTTGCGACGGAATTTGTAAAAAAAAAAAAATTAAAAATCACAGCAAAACATTTCAGTTTTGAAAACATTAGCTATTAAGAATCATTTCAGGAGCTATGAATCGAAACATCAAATACTTCCTCATCACATTCTTTTAACCATAGTCCAGTAATATGCTCTCATCAAGTCAAGCTTCTACTGACACAAAATATTGAGGAAACTTAAAACTGTGTTTTGTAGAGTGAAAGGAAAATGAGCATTACTTGTACAAATGTACCAAGATGGAATGCAGATTTTCAAAAACAACATTCAAACAATAAAAAAAGATTCTTCAGCGGTGGGACGTGCACCACACAGACTTAGCAGAGGAAAATACGCAACATGTGTGTGTATCTAAATGTACATACAAACACCTAGGTATCTACGTTTTATTTCTCCTTAAACTACTATTAAACGTTAAATAAACAATCTGAAAAACTATCAGTTATGCCATTGCGAATTACTTCAACTGCTTCATTTAAAGGCATCTAGACATTTTTACTTTATATACAATGTTAAGATTTACTCATGCCCTTAACGTACACTAATTAGACACTACTTATAAATAACGTGCAATAAGAATATCTATTGGAAGAGGATACAATTACTTCAGGGCTTGTGTCTTTTCAATCAGTCAGTGTCCCTGCAGTGTTTAGAGTGGCAGAGGGGAAGTGGCCTGTGGTTAAACAGAGGAAATACCAAAGAATTTTAATAGAGCAAATAGTCTCTTTACTTCCTACAGGGTACTACTTCAAAGGCAACCCTGCTCCAGAGCAGACAATGTGTTAGAGGGGCCATCAGTCATTTAATAGTATGTCAACTCTACTCAAAACTTACATGCAGACCAAGATAAATACCCCATAACGGAGACAATGGGTACCATCCTGCAGTCATTACTCTAATAAATGCTGCCCTGCCTGGATTATGTAGGCAATTGTAAGCAAGACTGGTATTACAAAAATCAGACTACGAAATTGTAACTAATCAATCAGACAAGAGATCTAGTAAATTGGCTAGGGAAGTCTGAACTTGAAGGTGAAAATATAAAAAAAAATAAACTAGTACAAATATTTAATAAGCTAAAATGTTACATTTGTTGTGAGCAATACAGACAAAGGGGGTTATGCTAATTTTAGAGTGTCATTTTTACTGGTCTAAAAGCCAGTTAGTTCTATTAAAAGAATTATATTGTGGTACATTCAGGTTTAATACACACAATGACATTAATTATGCAAGTAAAAATAAATCCAATACAAACTGCATTTGCATATTTCTGTAAACGTCAAAATACACTAATCAAGTGTTATGACTTTCAATAAGTGACAATTTACTTAATAGCTTAACTTGACAGAAAGAGAGACAGCGGTGGTTACAAGCCTGCGGAGTATCCTGCCTACGCCTGGTGAAACATACAACAGACATACTGAGCCAAAACATTTTATTCCTAATTCTTAGTTAAAAAGACCTAACAGGGGACCCTAAACCTTCAACAGTTCCAGCCAACACGAAGATTTAGGTCTTAAGCTTTATCAGGGTTTGAAGTTTGTTTTTCCACACTCTCCTTTTACACGTTTTCCGATGCTTTCGCCTTTCTAAACTATGCCCTACAAACTTCTGAACTGTGTGTTGCAGTAACGCTCTCAAAGGATCTGATCTGAGCCCAAGAAAATCCTTAGTGACAGTCTAACAAAAAGGAAAAGCAATGAAAGTCAGTTGTGTTCCCTCCAGTGCTCCTGGATCACCACGCTTCAACTAAATTTGAACTAGACATCAGGAGAAAGGAAAAAAACAAAACACAGCTCAAAAGTTATTTTAAAAAAAATCCAAAAAGGAAAAGCAATCAAGAAAAGCCTGACAGCAAAACACACCAGAAAGAGGAACAGCAGGCAAAGAGCAGTAACAAAATGTTTATCACCTTCCTCCCCCCTTCCCCCTCCCGTAAGTTTCCTACATCCTCCGTATAACGATCAGGCCCGAAGCTAAGACCCCAAGCCGGCCTCGGATCATTAAAATAACAAAGCCCAAGCGACAGCTTTCATCCCTCTGGCCGCGCAGGTCGGCTCCGGGAGGGGCAGAGCGCTGCTGGGGTAGGACCTGTTGAGCGGCTCCTTCACACCCGCTGCTGACAAGGCGCATCCCTCCCCCGGGCGAGAAACCCATAAATATCCTCCCTTCCCGGGAAATGCCACCCTCGCCCCCAGTCGCAAATTAACTGCCAGATGCAGAGCCCTGGAGCAGCTTTATTAGTTGCAGAAGTTTCCCCCCCCGCCCCAACGGCAGCCCGCTC
>NW_010529602.1:0-28991 GCF_000687285.1 Phaethon lepturus | reverse complement strand
ATATATATTTTATGCTTTATATCTAATAAATATAATACACCATATATAATAGTATGTTTTTTTCAGAGAAATGTCAGGGACAGATATATACTGATATATACTGATTTCTCTGGCACTGTAAAAAATATACACACATACCCACATACTAAATATACAGTATGTTTTCCTTTCAAATCAAAGGCCATATCCTCCTTGTTGAGACTATATTGTTCTACTCAAACTACAGCATGTATCCCTAAGTCTCTTTTCCTTCAGTTTTATGACACACCTGGGAAGCCAACAACATATTTCATGACGGAGTTGTTGCCAACTTCCTCTCAAAGCTGGTTGGGGTTAACTTCAGCAGTCATACAGCTGCTCCAGCATTTGTTGATGTTGACTCTTATACTGATACTAAATGCATAAAAAAAAAAAAAGTTAGAAAAGAGGAGATAAAAACATAGCTACCATTTTCCCAGTGGAATTCAAGACTGCTCAAATGTGTTTCAAGACTAGCTGGAAGACTTTTCAGAGCTCCTAGTTCAGAGCTGTCTCCTTAGTTAGATGTCTATGTCCACTCTTGTTCTCTTGACACTGCAGGAGGAGGAAATGCTCCTTTTAGATAGTAATTAAAACACTGACTTGAGGTATGAAGACATCTGTAAGAACTCGTGTAGAATCATAGAATCATAGCATCATAGAACCTGTGGGTTGGAAGGGACCTTTTAAGGTCATCTCGTCCAACCACCCTGCAATGGGCAGGGACATCTGCAACTAGATCAGGCTGCTCAGAGCTCCGTCCAGCCTGATCTGTAATGTTGCCAGGGATGGGGCATCTGCCACCTCTCTGGGCAACCTGTGCCAGCATTTCAGTACCTTCATTGTGAAAAATTTCTTACATCTAGTCTAAATCTACCCTCTTTTAGTTTAAAACCACTAGCTCTTGTCCTACAGCAACAAGCCCTTCTAAAAAGTCTGTCCCCATCTTTCTTATAAACCCCCTTTAAGTACTGGGAAGGCTGGAGCCTTCTCTTCTCCAGGCTGAAAAACCCCAACTCTCTCAGCCCTTCACCATAAGAGAGGTGCTCCATGCATTCCTTATTCTCAGGAGAAAGAAAAGAAAAAAAAGAGCAGACACAAAACAAAACAAAAACCTCACCCTGGAATGTGTATATTGCAATCTTTGTAGTGGATGAGTTTGACATTCTCAGCATATCCTGTCAATGTTTTAACATTTGTGTAAATAATTAAAATGTCAGTACACAAAAAGATAAACACAGGAAAATAAACACCAGAAGAATTATACTGTAGCCTAGTAGTGAGAGTGCTTATGCTGAAGGAAGTAGTCCTGGATCCTGTTTCCTTCTCCAAGACTTTTTTTTTAATGTACTAGCATATATAAAATGTAAAAAGGCTCTAAGCAACATGGTATCCCAAGCTCAGCTCATCTGATCTGAAGTGAGAAAATTCCTAACCTAGAGAACGATGATGAGGGTCTGTTTGCTTGCTTTCTCTACTTATTCTTTCACCTTCAAGAATATATTTTGCCAGGAGAAACAGGTTTTAACAAGAGGGGCAGAGTGTCATTCTACTCAGTATAACCTCCATGTACAGAGTGAGGGCGATAAAGCATTCCTTCAGGGAAGGGAGAGGGATTATTTTAAATGCCACTGAGCAGACAGCAGGACTGCAGCCAAATACCTGACAAATGTTCTTACTGCTACTGCATTGTGTTACACTGCAGTTTTACTGTATACAGATCTTGATAACATGTTCACTACTTTCCTCTCCCTTTCTCTGTTATTGACAAGAAACTGGGAGGTGTATCAGTCTTTTGGTGAGAAATGCAAGCCAGTGGATATACTGTGAAAATATCAGCTGAGGAAATATATCTGGAAACACAACTAATTTCTAGACCCTTTTTGTATTTAGGAATACCTGCAAAGTCTGAGACAAATCTGCATATTCCCAGAGACAGAAGGCAAGCAACTTTAAAAGAGACATAATTAAGTTCAGAAGCCTTGCAAAAGAGACAGCAGCTGGTCATATTTGGATGAGTAGAATTTCAACTTTGTCTGAATTTTTTCTAAATCCCACTCATTTTTTATGTGGGACACTGTTCTTTCCCTGTGTAAAGGCAATGGTTTTATAACCCTTTACAATGTTGTAAAGATGTACATATTAAAGACAGAAAGGATCACAGACCCTTTGACAAAATGAGCAATCTATGGTAGAGAGGCATCATTTTGGTTCTTGAACAGTCCAAAAGTAACAGAGGCGGTGGCTGATTTGTAGCGATCCACCTACAGTAAGTCCAGAAATATATCGTGCACGGTACTGTGGCCCTTGTATTTACCCTAGACAAAGCTGTAGCACATGTCTACCCTTTATGTCCACTGCAAATCTGACCATGGAATGAGGGAGCAGGTGGTCAGTGTGTGCAGAATATGCTCTGGATACCTCAGAGAACAGGAACTGTGCTTGTGTACGGGCTGTTCATCTAGGTTTTCTGGGCAGCAGGCAGACAGCTGGAGTGCGTGTCCCAACAGAGGTAGGCAGAATCCCAAAATCCTAGATAAATGATCCCATTCCCACATCATCTGCAATGGCAAAAAATTGAACTGGACCAGAAACACAGAAGGCAGTGGTAAGAGGAAGATTAAAGTCTTTTCAGTTCCCTGTGTTTAATGTATTTAAAAGAATGTAACTGATTTTTCCACTGGGCAAATTCCCAATATTTCCCATGTATTCCAAATTATTCCCATGTATTTAAAGAAATATAACTGATTTGTCTATTGGGCAAATCAAATCTTTCAAAATATTAAAGACTAAATTTCACTACATAAGGAACTAAAGCTGTATTAACTCCTGCACAATTTCAGTGGAGGATGAAAGAGAACAAAACAAAAAATGAAGGAATAATATTATGTATAAAGATGTGTGTTCAGGAATGCTGTAGAATGGGTGAGAGAAAACAGACTTGCAGAATTCAGTGTAAGTCAATCACTGAGCATCACTGATATTTTTGTACCCTTGTAGAAAGATAAATCTGGTCTTCATGAAAAGAAGTGAGGCTTTGAACACACACACACACAAAAAAGTTAGGCAAATATTTCCTGGAATAAAATTTGCAGTTTATTTGATTGTGTTTATGCACATTTTCTAATGGCATTACAATGGATATTATATTGAATAAGTTGACTGGAAATGATGTTTTCACAAAGGGAAATGTTAATGGATCTGAATTTTAACTCACTGCAGCATTTACATAGGAAATCTGGGTCCAAGAAAAAGAATTTATTCAGTTATAAAGCAGAAGCAACTACCTAGCTATTCAAGCAAAATCGAAGAACACAGTTTTAGTTCAGATGATCCAACACTCACAGAGCCTATGTTATAATCCAAAGACAAATTATTATTGCTGGAGTTTGCTTGGAGCATAAATGTCAACATAGAATGTATGTAGTAAACACCGTAAGCTATCCATGCACAGATTATTGACATAAAAGCTTAAGTCTTTGATTAAACCCCTACATAGTGTTTGTTTAGATCCAAATGCAGCACAGATCCAACAACCATTTCCTTCCTCCCAAGAAGAAACATAGCAGCGATTGCAGGTTAAACACAGCAGCAAAGGCTTTAGGTTCTCAAAACATAACAACTCTGAAACAAAGTAATGGAGTCCCTTTGCCAAGAAATGAAAGGAATAAAAAATGAATACATGAAAGAAAATAATGCAGTATAAGAAACATATCGGCTGCAAAAAGAGTTGGTCAATTTACTGTTGAGAATCCAAAAAGGTTTTAGGCTTGAAATGAATGTCTTTAGTATCTGTTGAAACCAGCAGGATAGAAGAGAGTAGTATTTGTTCTACAAAATTTTCTAAGGCATTTGTTTGATTGATTTCCAGTAGAGTCACTGAGGACCTACAACTATGAAGTTATGCAATGGAGAATTGTATACATCTTCAAGGAACCTGTAAAAGGCCAGGGACTTGAATATAAAAAGTCAGATTTTACTGTGATTTCATTTGTCACCTGTGATGTGTTTTGTAGACCTATCTCCACAAACTGGTCTTCTGATATAGGAAGTGGGATTAGTCATGAAGGTTTAAACACCTACTTCACTTCTGGGAAAGTTATAACTCAAAGGAGATGAACTTTCATCTTCTGTATTACTAAGAAAAATAGTCTGGTCACTGATGATTCAAAAAATAAAGAAATGGGCATTATGGACCTTATTCTGGCTCCTAAATCCAGTGCAGAGAGTATGAGTGAAACTCCTTGTTTCATTTTCAGGTGTGTTCTTTGTTTCAGAATTGTAATCCAAAATCAGATGCTTTGTTAAAAGTAGTGAAAGTATTTTACAATAATCTTTGTGGAAGTAACTTTATGAATATTAATGACAGAAAGGTAACTGTTGCACAGAGAGCCTGGTACAGTGGATATTATCCTAGAAATGCAAACTTTTTGCCTCAAGCCAGTGCCTAAAATTCTCTTTTCTGTGTCTGTCATCCTGGGACCAGATGTTTTTACTCCACAGGTTTTCTCAGGGGTGAGATTTCTCTGGGATGAGTCAAATCGTCAGATCTAGCCCAGAGTCCTACTTTTGCTGTGAAAACTACAAAGTAGCCTTAATGCAATGGACAGGCCAGGATGCAGTCAGAGGAACATGTATGCAAATACAGTACTAGGTGGGGGGAAAACAACTTTTGTAAAGAATTGATTACTTTTGATTCTTGCCCTCTTTCTGTCCTTTTTTTCAAAATCTTCTAATATATTAAGGTTTACATTCCTTCCCTCTTTTTCACAAACCAAAACTCATCACCTCTTTAGGTCCACTAATGGAACTCTTCTTGGTGCCACACTGTTAAATGAATTACTGAAATAATCAAGGTACTTCCAAGCCCCAAGTGGGTATCAAAGCAGAGTATTGAAATATTGGTCTGGCACAAAAGTGCTTGAAAGCTTCTTAGGCCTGACAGACATTATATTAGGTTTCATTTCTATACAGTTTGTGTGCAATGTTAAATTCCTTAGCATTGTATAGAGCCCCATAACTTGTGGATTAGTAAATAGTATGTTTAAACCTGAAACACTATTCAAAGGCTGTTCAAGAGTAGTCCACAGACAAACAAGCTAGATAGAAAAAATAGGTTATCACAGAAAATGTATGTTAACAGAATGGGTGTGTTATCAAAAAAACAAATGTCTTCTGTGAAAAAAAGTTAACTTCATACCGGGGGCTTGCATTTTGGCAATGCAGAGTAGCCAAGAAGTTGTCTGTAATTTAACAACATAGATGGATCTGCCTCAGGTTTTAGTGTATAAGACTGTAGTTAACCCTGCTGAGCTGTGCAATTTCCCCTTTTCTTCAGAGTGAAGTTGGCAGATTGTTTTATAGCTGGGCAGAAATGATTGGTCATAAACTTTGTACTGCACTGCTATCTATGTAAGCACTGTTATAATATCATTAAAGGGACATTTACCACTATTGCTTGCACCTGGTCTTGTACTCCACTCTTAAAATCTGGTCATAATTTGTATGCAACAATATGCAATCTACAGCTATGATATCTATCATATAATCTATCTGCTGACCCCAGCTTACAACAGACATATTCCTTCTCTTCTTCTTTTCAATGCCACACTTGGACTGTGGTGTGAAAATATGCATTTCAATAACGGATTTTTTTTCATTTTCAACACTTAAAGTTTTCTTTTCATTGTTTCAATCTCAGTGAATGACATAAAGCTTCCAGACTGATGAAATTACATAACTAGATTCCTTAGCTTTTATATATATATGTAAATATATTCAATGCTTAAAATATATCTTCCATTTTACAGATAAGAGTCTGGGGTATAGGCAACACAGCTTTATGGTCTGCCTGAACAGAAGCTGAAGATAGTCAGGGAATAATATTATCAAGGTGAATTATTAAATAATGAAGCAAAATTACAAATAAATAATACAACATGTAAGCCTTTAGGAACACTTTTAAAACTGTATATTAAATGAAGGTATTTCAATGAGAAACTGTAATAATAAATGAGATCTCCACAGGAA
This sequence comes from Phaethon lepturus, assembly GCF_000687285.1. Classification (NCBI taxonomy): domain Eukaryota; kingdom Metazoa; phylum Chordata; class Aves; order Phaethontiformes; family Phaethontidae; genus Phaethon; species Phaethon lepturus. The sequence goes on along the minus strand of NW_010529602.1, from coordinate 22,943 downwards.
TCACAAGTGCGTCTTTTATTAGCAGTACTATAAAAATAATAATCATATTCTTGATAATGAGACACTTAAAGTTCTACTGACTTTTAACAAATTAATTCTAAACATTTAATTTTAACTGAAGTGGAAACAGGTGCTTTCATTTAAGACTAGGTATTAAAGATATAGTAAATTGTTACATTTTGCTTTAATGATTTAAGTTGTTTTATTGAATAAGAAGTTCTTTATTTCAGAATCTTTTAAAATATAGCTAATTAGGAACTTTTCCAAAGACACCATTTAAAGGAGTGCTTCTGAAGTAGAAATCATAGTGAAGAGATGTGTCTGGCCAGATATATATCTTATGTACTTTTTTCTTTCTTTTTTTTTCCCTCTCAAAAGATAAAAACTGTGCTTTCAGCTTATCCAGGTGACAGAATATAGAAAAACCCCTACAGATTTACAATAAGGTTTTCTATATTTCTACTATTACTTCACTGTTACTGTCATATGAACACTACATCTGTTATTGTAAACTATGCATAAATTCATTGAATCCCAAATTTGTTTCACTAAGAAATCTGAAAGTTTGCAACTTAAAGACTTTAAACCAGTTAGACCTGGAAGTTGTAATATTGACATATATGCCTGCATGCAGAAATACTTATTGTGGTAAATAAATGTATGTCTATAAAATGGATTCTATAGCTACAAATTTATTCCTATTTTATTAGTGTGTCAATAAATGTGAGAATTTTTCTTGAGTTTTTACCACAGCAATTTCTGTTACTTAATTAGAGAGCAGTGAGTTAGTAGCGAGTCTCAAAACTTTCATTAATTGAAATCATGTTCGTTCTCTTCAACGTCTGTAGACGCGTCAGATTTGTGTAAACTTTTATGCTCGTGGGTTTTTTTACATTGAGAAGAGTTTCATTCTGTCTGCTCTCTTGTTAAAATGAATAGGACTATGAAGGAATGGGTGGTTACTCAGGGTATAGGGCCTAAAACTCTAGCCCATCATTGGTGTTTTTTTGTCAGAAGATTTTATTATTTTGTTAGGACATTTAGTTTTGTGATTTAAATTTAGGTCATTTAATTTTTAACATAATTTTGTCATTTTGTTGTTTTGTTAGGTTTTGTTTGTCCTTGCCCAAACTATCAGACACCTGTGAACCCAGAATGACACAAGAGAAGGGCTGTACCTCTAAATAGTTTTGTTTACAATAAAAAGTAATAATTGTTGACAATAAAACAGCATTAAGAGTACATGTGTATGTCTCTTCCAGATTTGCATTACTCCCTCCAGGTCTCTAAACTTCAAGCTATAGGTATATGTTTACATTTATTTTAAAGGAAATAGTTTAAAAAGCTTTCAAGTAACAAGAATTAAAAAGGAGTAGGTTTCCCTAGGCTTAACAAACATAGATATGTATTAGTTCAGTGCTGAATAGACTATCTCCCACTCAGGGATTGGTACTCAGACAGGATATATTTAACAAGTCAAATATGTAAAACTAGTGTTTTTATACCTCTCAGAGGTTATGCCAAAACTACAGAACAAATCAGTTCTGTGCAGTTTCAGTTCATGGCCATGTTTCCATCCCAAAAAAGAGGTTAGTCTTCACAAAAAATCTCTCCCTAAATGACATCTGGGACAATCCGTGTTCACAGCCAGACTCAGGGGACAGGAGACATTCCTGAGTCCTGTGTCTTATATGAAGCAAGAGATAAGAGACTTAGTGTAATGACACACATCTAGAGAAGAGATTCACTGCTAGTGTTCAGCAGAATCATGTGGAACAAAATTCATATCAACTACCTTGATATGCCTAGGTTACAGCACAGTCAATCAATTATCTGTCACCCCATTGACACGTTTCCCATAACTGATTACAAAGGTCACATGGTTTTGATGAATATACTTTGAGCTTAGGTGTCTCAAGACTGTTATCTGTGGTTTCTGTTCTTTCCTGAATGGTACAAACATGCAACAATTGACCTCTGTTTTGAAGAAGGACATGCCAATTTCTTAGCGCTTTGCAAAATCTGTATTCTGGCTGAAGTTTCTCTCTCTTGATGTTTTTATCACCCACACAATTTGAAAATGATCTGCCCAGTTTTTCTCTACTCTTAGCATTTATTTTATGGCTGTTCATTTTTTCTGTCCTTGTCATAGATAATTGGACAGCACTTCTAACTACTGATACCAGTACATAAGACGGAAGTAAAATCCGTAATATTTTTGTTACTGAGGCACCCCCACAAACAAGAGGGTTTTTTGTGGGGTTTATTTGTGGGTTTTGGGTTGTTATTTTTAGGGTGTTTTTTTTTTTTCCTAGTATTACCCCTTTACTCTACAATACATGCCTTGGAATGGGAAAGTCTCTCATTGTTCTCCAAATGTTTTCTAACCTCAGCTGCCCAGGAACACTAGAGGTTAAGGCTCCAGTGTACACCTCCCTGGCTGGAAGCCTGTGGTGAGTGCTGCATAAGAGATTGGATTGCTGCTTTGTGCCCAGGTGGCCAAGAAGGCCAACAGCATCCTGGCCTGTATCAGGAATAGTGTGGCCAGCAGGAGTAGGGAAGTGATTGTGCCCCTGTACTCGGCACTGGTGAGGCCGCACCTTGAATCCTGTGTTCAGTTTTGGGCCCCTCACTACAAGAAGGACATTGAGGTGCTGGAGCGTGTCCAGAGAAGGGCAACAAAGCTGGTGAGGGGTCTGGAGCACAAGTCTTATGAGGAGCGGCTGAGGGAACTGGGGTTGTTTAGTCTGGAGAAGAGGAGGCTGAGGGGAGACCTTATCGCTCTCTACAACTACCTGAAAGGGGGTTGTGGCGAGGTGGGTGTTGGTCTCTTTTCCCAAGTAACTAGTGATAGGACAAGAGGAAATGGCTTCAAGTTGCACCAGGGGAGGTTTAGACTGGATATTAGGAAAAATTTCTTCACTGAGAGGGTGGTCAGGCATTGGAACAGGCTGCCCAGGGAGGGGGTGGAGTCGCCATCTCTGGAAGTATTCAAGAAACGTGTGGATGTGGCACTTCAGGACATGGTCTAAGGGCCATGGTGGCGCTGGATTAATGGTTGGACTTGATGATCTTGAAGGTCCTTTCCGACCTAGTGTTTCTGTGATTCTGTGATTTATAACATGGAAGCATGACTCTAAAATACTGTCTGAAAGGAGCAAGGTGGCACACATATGAGCCCAACACATTGACATACAGAACATATTTATCCCATATGAATCTTTCTCTCTAAGTAGAAGTGTGCAGCATAATAAATCAATGTGGAAGTCTTGCTGCAGATATTTTGTCTTTCCTAGAATAATGGAATCTTCTACTTGAAATCAGAAGTTTTAAGATGGAAGGTTTGCTTAAGTGTATTCACGAGCCAGAAAATTATTGTATTTCCTCCAAAACTTCCTTCTTCAGACTGGTGTGGAGTCTGAAGCAGCTTGCTTCAGCAAGCTTTCTTTGATGTCTTAGTCATTTAGAGCATTCCTCATTGATTTAGATCCAAGGAAGCTACCACCTAGCTCAGTAACAGAAAGGAGCAGTCTCTGTTCCTCTTCTCTGAACTACTCTCAGAGCATTGCCTTATCCAAACATTGCGGATTATGTGCCGTGTAATTTACAGCTTTTAGTTAAACCAAAATTTTTACGTGGAACAAAGACTCTGTAAAGCTAAGCATTTCTAAAAAACAAACAAACAAACTACATGATCTATGGTAGAAACAAAGTTACTGATGTTAAAAAAAAAGAAAAAATACAGATCTATAGTTCTCCCACATCTTAAATTCATGAAAGATGTTTTGTCAATGATAATGAAAACTTAAATGTACAGCACTAATGATGCTTGAAACCTCATCACTGAGAAGCACAATTTAACTATTTAAAATATTATTATACAGTCTTAATGATGAAAGAAGATAATTGCTTGACTGACATAAAGAATCTTGTGCAATGAAGTGACTTTGCAGTCCTTTGATCTTGGTAGATGTGCCAGATTACCCTGCTTCTTGTCACCTTTATTGTTTATCAGATGCAGTGGAAAAATACTTCTAAATGTCTAAAACAATGTTGACAGAAAATATCTTACAATACTGAAAAGTTTTTAGAAGCATTCTGGAAACTTAAAAAAATCAGATAAATTCACAATTCATTGCCAAGATAGATTTCTTTTCAAATTTGGGGGGATTATAAATTACATTATCTAATACTTTTTAAAGTACTGGATTACACATTATCGAAATACTTTCACATTTTTCTACCATCTAAATAACAATTCTGGTGATATTAAAAGGGCATTAAGAATTTGGTTACATATTTTAAAGCAAAAATATAGGAAAATGCAAAGAGGCGTTATCAACGTAGTCATGTAGTCAAAGCAAACCTTCATCTTCATTACAACAGTTTATTACTTTCTTTGTAAGTAATAGTAATCTCTTTCAAAAATCACACACACAAGACGTTTTCATGTTAAGAGTAATCAGAACATCTCTTCCAAGGAATATCTGAAATTATTGTGGACTCTGGGTACATCAAAGCCCAAAACATATGCGAGTGTCAGACTACTACTGTGAGTGCACACGTTTTGGCACATATAGAACCTAATACATCTGTACAGCTTCTAACATCACAGAACATTTGTTTGTTGAGGGATAGCCTCAAGGTAGTAAGCTTATACTTAATAAATTATTTAGTCAGATTCAAACATGGAAGAAACTTTAATGGTTATATACTGACCTATAAATAAACTTATGTATTGCCCTCATCAGTATATCCAAGATCTAAGTTCCCATGTGTTGTCAAATAAAATATTTTCTAAAGTTTATTTTGATAGTCATTAGAAATACTTTACTGAAAACAGTCCCAGGCCTTCTACATTGTGCTGATCCCTTTTCTGTCTTTAATAATATATTATCACAGTCTATGGTGAGAGCAGATCAACTTAGAAAAGAAGATGAGAAGTAGTTAATAATTCTGATGATGCTTCCTTTTGAAGACTACGAGCTATAGAAAAAAGTAATTCTTACTTTTCCCTTTTCCCCTTCCTCTTTCCCCTTCCATTTTCTTTCGGTTGCTTTGCCATGCTAGGCTTTATTTTACCTGACTTCTCATTTACTGTCCTTAGGACATTCTTATATGGAGAAGATATCTCCATCATTTCTACCTAGTATTTTCTGAAGTGGGAGTGCTATTAAATATTTGGCCAACAGTCTTGCTTCATTTTCTTCTCTGAGCATTTCCTATAAGTATATTCAATTTTATTCTGCTGTTCTGTTTCATCAATCTCACTGTTCCTTTTCTATTGTTTTATACCCCATTCTTAAGTGTTTTCAGTCACAACTCAGAAGACGGTGAACTTTCTTTTCCCTGTTGATTCACTGGCACCACCACGCAGACTCAGTACCTTGAAATGCATTTATTTCTTTTCAGTTTAGACTTTGTGTACTTTACAAATAAATTTTGGCCTGTGCTTGGAAGCTTTGTAAGAGAGTCTAAAGGAACTTATTTACCACAGTATGAAACTCTGATGAGCAGCTCAATGACTGATCCTTATACACTTGCCCTTTCTTCAGTGAAGGGATTCTTCAGCATTTCATCTGTTTTTGTGATTCAAGCACTGCTGATTTTGTAACCATTGCTTTCTTTTAACAATACCACAGGCTTGCCCTGATGTTGTTTCTATGACAACCTGTCATCCTTTCAATTTGTTTGACCAGGTAGCACACAGTTTAGTGCATTTGTGCAACTGTAACTCAAAAACAGGAGGTGACGTTTTAAAACAAAAGCAACAAACTCCCACAAAGTCTCTACCCCCCGCCCCTTTAATAAATTTAATCTCCAAGCCTCTAGAGTTTTGACTGCTAATTTCTTTTGTTTATGAAAAGTATGACATAAAAAAAGAAAGGAAAGCATGCATAGTTCAATAACTGCTACCATAATAATATTGAAATAAAATTTGAGAAACCACTGAAAAGTACACATTTCTTCTTTTCTGATTTCCTAATCTCTGGGGTTTAGCCTTGAACTTAAACAATTTTAGAAACAGCAAAGAAAAGCCTATTCTCTAGTATTACATGATATGATATGATATCGTCAGAATGGTCACATAAAAATTACTGACTCATAGCATTTTGGGATTTAGAATTAAAATGAAAAAGAATTATATTATACAGTGTGCTGTCAAAAAGTTAAAATTGAAGTATTTTTAAAGACTGTATGTTTCCTTTGCTTGTTTCTTTGCTTGTAGTACTTGGAATGACATGTTATGAAGGCTTAGGGCCACATTCATGCAGAATGGGACTATGAAACTAACCCATATTGCTTCATGCTGGCTTTCATGCAATTGTCTTCAGCATCTCTACAATTTTTTGTCTAAAGGCTGCAATCCTGAGGTTAGTGCAGTTAAAGAGACTCCAGTTGCTCCTTCACCTGTGTTGAAGTCCCATTCTTTCCTATGAGTTCTGTCATATTCTTCTTAACTTAGAGCCTTCATCAGTTGTCTAATGAATAAAACTACATGGTCCAGTGACTCACAAATCCTCTTAGGCATACTAGTTGCTTGAGAAAAATTTTTATTGAGATCTGTTTTATGTTTAATCAAATTTAGAGTTTTCCTCTTCAGGGACACAACATGCTAGAAGCAAACACAGGCTCTGTAAAGTGGTCTTAAATTGACATATTTTCCTAGGATTTAGCTTTTATTTGACAGGAAACAAAGATATTTAGATGAAAAATAAAATGTCTTCTATTCCTTCACAAAGTGTTATTCATCTCCTTTTGGATGTTGGAATTTTAGTGACCTGTATAAGACAAAGAGACTTGCACAGGACATACTTGAAATTTCACCTTCTTCAGATTTTGATAAGAAACATCCAGCTGTGAGATAGATACAAATTTGAAGCATATAAAAGTTCTGAGATCTTTTAGATTAAAAGTTAAAACTCAGTATGTCACACTAACCTTAACTGAAGTGCTGCATGGTAATGAAATTTATCTTAAATTTTGATTGCCAGGTCCTGTTCTATGAGTAAATTTACCATCATGGTGTATTTGACATGAAACAGTTTGAGGTAAATAAATTAACAGAAAGTATTTGCTTAAATTTAAGCAATTATCTTAATTCTTATGTCTGTGTTGATGTCCTCTGGAGAAAAGTAGACATAAAATGAATTTTTCTTATGTTCTTACAGTGAAAATACAGAAGCAAAAATACAAGATATACTCTGTGGAGAAGCTATGTGTGCTAGGTTTCTAAAGTGTGACTTCAGCATTGGGCCTGCTAACTGCAGTGCTAGGAAAGACAGACATACACCCTGCATCTAGATTTAGCATCTGTAACGTGTTTTTGCCTTTGTCACTCTAATCTGGATCAGGGACAGATTGAAACATGCCACAGCTCCTGCTAAAAATTTAAAACATAAGATGAATTGTTGAAAACTGTAAAAAATCTTGTTCAGAATCCATGCACAATGCATGCCATTTGCCATCAGCAAATAAGTAATTTTTGCATGCTAAAGAATATGATAAAGTCAGAACGTACACAGCACAAAAGTCAGTACTTTTGTTAAGAAAATATATCATGACAGAAGATAAAATTTCATGATAGGAGCATTTTAAGGAATAATGCCTACAGAAAAACGTTCTGTAATATTGACCACAAAACTTTACAAAAATCCCAAGGAATATTTTTTCTTACAAGGTATGCAATTACAGAGAAATTGTAGTAGTACTGAAAGCTTAAAGCTGCTTAAAGATAAAGGGATAGAATCAAAGAATCAAAACCAATTCATAGAAGATAGAAGAACAACAACGCAGAAAAAATAAGCATGGAGGATACATAGGTCAGGTATTGAGGAAAAGAGAGACATAGGATCAAAACATATACCAACATTATATATGCATATATGTGTATATATGTCTATATATACATGCATGCATTTTTTATATCATTAAATAACATTTGACAGTATAATACTCAAAGCAATTCATATGAGCTTACCTTCATTTTGTGTAATAATAAGATTTAGGCTAAGGATAAAGTTATCCTCCAACATTCTGTTACTGTAAAGAGCTGGTCTCAGGCCAGGCTAAATTTAAATGGTCATCAAAGAAACAAATCTGTCTTTTCTTTGATAAGGTGTAAGAATGCATATCTATACAGTATAGGATGGCAGTATTTTGCTTGCAATTTTAAAGAAATATTTGAGGATTAGAAAATACAGAAGACAAAACCAAAAAATGACCATAAATTTGGAAATTACATTTTTAAATACATCACCATTGAATTTTATTTTCAAATGTGATCTATCCCATTCAACTAATTAAAATGGCATTACTAAAGTCAATAGGAAAATATGTGCTTTAGGTTTAAGTACGTTTTGTGTGTGACTTTTGTGATCAGCTATCTCCATGAGAAAATTCTTTTACAAATTCTGTTTCTTAGATATAGCAGTAATATGGATTCAGTTTAATTCCAGATAGGTTATTGTACAACTATACTACATTCTTTCCCTGCCTTCCTGTCTCCTTGTCTTTCAGCATTTCTTCTCCTTTTTTTCCACCTTGCCTTGCCTTGATTTTCCAGAAAATCAGGAAAAGGGAGATAAAAACAGAGGAAGGTCAGGAAGGGCCTCAGGGGTTAGGATGTAGATTTGAAAAACAATAAATTATGTTGTGTATTTCCTACAAATGAGATGAACTACATACTTACTAGTGAAAAGATTTAACAAAATTTAAGCAAAAAAGGGATATCTCAAATGACTTGTGAACGATGAAGTAAGCTAATGAACACTTTGTTCCAAATCTTTCAAGTCCAAAGCAATTTTATTAAAGTAGTAGAACAAACTTAGCTCCACATAGCACATGAATTTAGAAGCAAGGTGAATTGATGAATACCTAATCATGTAATGGTGCTTTCTGTCACAAAAAAGACATGATTTCACCTAATGATATTTAATTATTAAATATATCATGAGGATTTTCTAACGTTTTCTTGAAAGACAAATATCTTTTCATAGCTTTCCTGTTTTAGCTAGTTATTACCCTTTAAGACTTGATTCCATATAGCAGGGCTTTAAACTAGACTCAAAGGGAGAGGGAGATAATATCTGGCTTACCCACCGTAAGCTGTGGGATGACACACCAAGGTTAGAGGGACGGGTTGCTAGCAAGGGCCCTCAGCCTGTTGCACTAGAGAAAGATGTCAAAGGAACTAGAGGGTGACACTGCCACCTGACTTCTATGGTTCTTTACACTTTAAAATCAAATGGCTTTTATTTGCTTTAGACAGATGTTTCACTGCAGAATGATGACGTTGATTAGGCTTACTAAACTGAAGACATCTACACAGTAATTTTTTTAAAAATTATTTTTCTCATTCTAGGTTAAGCACATGTGAAAATGTCAACAACATTAATATTGTTACTTAGAAATTCCTGAGCTTTTTATTTTTTGTAACATTGGGATTTTTTTACAATAAATACTGATGCTAAATAACATTGAAAAAATTATATTGGCCATTTTTAGTTTTTAGTACCTGCTAGATAAACCAGTTATATTTTCCACTCATAAAATTGTATTTCTAGAATATTTTCCTTTTTCTGTCTCACATTCTACTAATTTTAACTTTTTGTGTTTTATCCTTTATTGCTTTACATTTTATATATCGCTGTGTAAAATGTCAGGTCAATTAAGAGCTCATGAGTTCGCTCTTGTCCTCTTCTTGCACTTCTCTGTTTTATTTTCAGCTTTGCTAATCTGCACTTGTACCCTTAATAATAATTATTATTTTAAAAGATATCTTGTACCCAAATACCCTTTTCTTTAGATTTTTATTCCCATAGGTTTTCATATACATTCTTATTTATTTGTTTCTATGGATAAATGTGTTCTTCAAACCTGCTGCTATTATATGCCTGTGATTGTTCTTTCCCTTCCTGAGAATGAAGAAAACTTTTATTCTACAATTACAGTCACACACCTTGTTTTGACACAATGGAGTTCTTCCCTCTTGTCAGAATCAAATGTAGAAAAGTCTGTTGCTCTCTATTGTCTGTATCAAAAGAGTTTTTTGCCAATTTCATTCCACAAAAGTATTGGATAATTATATTTTTATTGTTTTTTCAAACATATCTAAGTATATCAGAAACCTTGTTACTCCAATTTTATTCTGTTTTTCTGAATTTTTCTTGTGGGAACAAATTCGTCCTCATTTCTCTTAAAATAACAACAAAATAATTACCTTTTAGTCTCCAGATTCATGTAAATTGGCATCTGACTGAATTCAAGTTACTGAGCTATTTCATACCACCCAAAAGAGATCAGTCAGTTATCTTGACTTACTCATATTCTTTTCAGTGCTGCCTAATAATGACATATTTTATTTATAATATGTACTTGATAAATATTAAATAAAAAATGCAAAGAAAATATCCATTAGCTTTCTCATTATTAGCCCCATGTTGATCATAGGTTTCCTGAAAAGTATGTTTTGTCTGCACGACTCTCAACAGCACAAGTGGTTCAAATATATGAAATTAAAGCAGGAGTAATTGTAAAGTAAATAATGAAAGTATGGTAATAGGAGATTTATTAAGAACACAGTTAATTTTTTATATTACTGAGTACTGTTTGAGAAATGTATTCCTTCCTGAGTGTTGCTTGGTCCTTCTTAATAGCTGCATGTGTAATTTCAGCTAGAATAGCCACAAATCAGTTTTTCTTTTGGGAACAGTCCTTATCATAAAAAGCAACTCCAGAACTGAAGGGACCGAGACCCAAAAAATTGTTAGCATTTCCATCTAATTTTTCACTATAGACTAAAGGTATTTGGTTAAGATGAAGAAGTGATCTAGCACCATTTATAGCAGAATTCTCCTTACATTTTGCATGAGATGATTGCACAAAATACATTCAGGCACTGGTTCATAAACTCTTCTTTTTTATTAGGAAAAAAGAAAAATTTTGAAATGCATATGTGAATGCAAGGGTTACATGTTATAATTTCACAAAGAGAAACATTAGAATAGATTTAATTCTGAGAAAATACCTCTTACTTTATCAGACAAAATCTCCATGCTCCTGCTACTGTGCTCTGTAGCAAACAGAACAGAAGAAGGTTTACTTCGGTCTTAATACTTTTGTATCTTTGGCAGACAATGAAACACCAAATAAACAGAATACCTTAGGTGCTGGATCATGTTAAGAAACAACTGCATCTTTAATCATTTATTTAAACTTGAATGATGAAATTTTACCAATCACAAATACTAACAATAATTCTGACAGAACTTATTTTAAGTAAATTGTGATATTTAGCAAGGGAATAAGAAAGATGTTTAATCAAAAGTTATAATCACTCTTTCTTGTATCTTAATACTTAGTGTGTTTTTTTTAAACAGAAATACAACTTCATAACTTTTTAATTGTAAATTACATTAAATGCAGTATGTCCATTTCATCACATCTAACAGTGATGGTGTTATTACATCAGCACAGTAAGAAAGTGATCTCTCTGAACTAAGAAATGCAGACTCAGGCAAAAATGGTACAAAACAAGCTGAGTCAAATAAGCTGTCGATTTACAATGTGAAGGTCCTCCTATATGGCTATAATATTGTATGTGCCATTGAAAGAATTTGTGCTTGCAGCCAGAACAAAACAGTCTAATAAATTGGTTGTTGTATTAAGTAATGGGAAAACTCTGGTTGCTGTTTTCAGATAAATAAATAAATAAATGAATAAATCACATTATGAAGTGTTGCTAGTACAATGAGAGGCTAGACAGGAGGAAATAATCACTGTTTCAACCTGGATGAGCAAAAATAATGTATATTTGTGGAAGAAAAATTATTTAGATTTCATTTAAAAAAACTATTTTCAGTAGAAACAGTTATGTAGGCACTGCAAATAATTCTTTTGATTTACACAGCAATTTACATGTTAGTGTGTTATGTTACCTAACATATGTATATTTGTAATAGCTGATTATAGGGATCTATAAGAAGTCTTCTAATTGTTTATTATTCCCCAGCTGTTGAAACTAACACATTTTGTAGTCTTTGTTATAATTCACAGAACCCTTCTTAAAAGGGTTTGTTGGGTTTTTTTTGTCTCATAATCATCCTTCTGAAAGATTTTACCAGAACCTTGTAGATATATAGGCTATGGATAAACTATTGTTATTTTTTATACATGTTCCAGTAATAATTTTTAGCATAACCAAGGGATAGGAAATTGGACAAAGGGATTTTGCCCTCCCTTGTATTTACCTTGCTGTTACATTTATGGACAGAAGTCCATTTTGGTAGATTAAATTGACCGAGGTATTTTAGCCCTTTAATGTGACAGAATCCACTTTCAATCTGTTTTTACTACCCTGAATCTGCAATGCAATTTGGAACCCTTGGCCTTGCTCTACTTTGCCTTGCTTTGCTTTCCCTTCCCTGTGGGCATATTCTCCGTTTCAAAGGTGTTTCCCAGATCTTCATCAGTGTTTCAAGATCATTACTAGCTTACTCAACAAGATTAGTCACCATATTTAGCCCTGAAAGCCTGTCCACCAGTCATCTCCTTTCAATATGACACTGACTTTCAATGTCATTAATGTTAATCTCCTCAGAGAAAAGTCTTTTTACAACTTTTTTTTCCTGTGCATTTTTATTTTAAATAATATTTTCCTATGAACATAGGACTGTGTTGTACTGGGTCTGGCTGGGGTGTGGCTGGGATGGAGTTAAACTTTTTTCGTAGCAGCCCCTAGGATGCTGTGATTTAGATTTGTGACTAAGTGTAGATAATACACCAGTGTTTCAGCTAATGCTGAGCAGTGCTTGCACAGGTCATGGCTTTCTCTGGTTCTCTCTCTGCTCCCCCCACAGTGAGGGGGGAAGGCACATTAGGCATGAAGCTGGGAGGAAACAGTAGGCAAGAGAGCTGACCCAAGACAACTGACCTGAACTGGCCAAAGGGATATTGCCATATAATGTCATGCTCAGCAGTAACAACTAGGGGAGGCGGGGCTGTCTTCTGAGGTAGCCATTGCTCAGGCCGGCTGGGCATCAATCTTCTCGTGGGAGGTGTTGAGTGATTGTCTTTGTACCACTTTTTTCACCCTCTTCACTTATTAAACTGTCTTACTCAAATCATGAAGATTTTTTCACTTTTGCTCTTCCCTGTTCATTCTGTCTTCCCACTGTGGGAGGAGGGAAGGCGAGTGAGTGATGTGAGGGTGCTTAGCTGTCGGCTGGAGTCAACCCAAAATAGTTTATCTAAGTTATAAAATATTCCATATTTCTTCTTCGTAGGAAAGTATTTATCTAATAAAATTATTTCAGTTGTCCTGTCCTGATCTAGCTTTGATAAAGATTAAATTTTATTTAACTTTCTTTTTATCTCCAAATATTTGTTCTCTCTTATCAAGTGGCCAATTTTGTGTTTTCAGAAGTAGTTCTTTCCTCACCCCACTTCCTTGACAGCCTTAACTCTTAGTCCACCCTTACCATGAAACAGTTTACAAAATATTTGACAGTGTACCTGGAATTTAAATATAACTTCCTTTAGAACATGGACACATAAAGGCAAATTTTAGTGACCTTAATTCACAAATGTAAGAGGAACAAAACCTTCTACTATGAGAAGCTGGTCAAAGGACCGACACCAGATGTCTGGCATATTTCATTAGGACATCAACAGCATGAAAGCACTCCTTGTATCTGCCAGAACTGCTTACTGCATGTTGTAGTTTAGTCCCAGCCAGCAACTTAACACCACACAGCCACTCACTCACTCCCCTCTCCCCCAGTGGGATGGGGAGACAATTGGGAAAAACTTGTGGGCTGAGATAAAAAAAGTTTAATAGGACAGCAAGAGAGGAGGAAACAACAATGATAATTATGATAAAAATAATACTGACAAAGGAATGTACAAGAACAAGTGATGCCTGATACTGCAATTACTCACCACCTGGCGATCGACAGCCCGTCCTTGAGCAGCAATTCCTGCCCCCAGCTAACTCCAGTTTATGTACTGGGCATGACACTATATGGTAGGGAATATTTCTCTGGCCAGTCTGGGTCAGCTGTCCCGGCCATGCCCCCTTCCCAGATTCTTGTGCACCTCCCCACTGGCAGAGCGTGGGAATCTGAAAAGTCCTTGACTTAGTATAAGTGCTACAACTAATTACCCACAACTAAACACACCAGTGTGTTGGCAACATTATTCTCATACCAACTCCAAAGCACAGCACTATACCAGCTATTAGGAAGAAAAAAACCTCCATCCCAGACAGAACCAGGACACTGCAGTATAGTGGTACAGAATGGTCAGTTTTCAAATGCTACTACTGGAAAATATGTATCTTTATATATGCTATAGTGTAGCACCTGTACCCTTTTCTGCCCGTTACATCCTATAAAACCCTAAATACATTACCATGGTTGAAGGCAATTTACGTTTACCAATGTGATTCGTTACATCCTATAAAACCCTAAATACATTACGATGGTTGAAGGCAATTTACGTTTATCAATGTGATCATAATATGCAGAATGAATTCAACGTTAATTTTGTGTCCATATGTAGGCAAAATCAATAATTACTAAAATAATATGCAGAATGAATTCAACGTTAATTTTGTGTCCATATGTATGCAAAATCAATCATTACTACAAAGATGAAATTATTCACAGATCGTGGAACTGATTTGAAGTTTGTCTAAACTAGGAGATGAATTTATATTGATTTTAATTAAACTAAAAAAAGGAAAGACTCAATGGACCAAGGATCCATTGAGTATCTTGTCTTCAACAATAGCTAATAGTGAAAGCTCAGGGAAAATTTAAAGAGAAGGACAAGTAAAAGTAGCTACCCCACTGTATTCTCTTAACCTTTAGCAGTTTACATCTCAAGAATTTCCTGAGCTAGATGAATGGTCATGAATTTTTTCTGTCTACTTTGAATTTATGCCGATGTTTAGTGTTCCATTTCCTACAGCAAGAGTCCCACAGCTCAACTATGTACTGAATGAAAAGTAATTTTCATTCACATGTTTTGAAATTACCTTCTGTTAGTTTCTTGTGATGTCCCCACTTCCAGTGCAGGAATGAGTATTGAACAATTGATGTCTATCAGTTTTCTGGGATGTGCACCTCCATGGACAAATACAATCCCCGCCACTAATCACCTGTTTTCTTGTTTGAAGAAACTTAGTTCTTTCAGTTGTTCCCTTCATTGAATCTATGTTTTGACCAACCTTATCACCCTTCTTCACACTGTTTATGATTCTACTTTAGTAGAAGGTATGAGGTGTAAGGTGTAGACCGTCCACATTATTAAAAGATGAGTGAGCGATACAAATTGTGTCCTACCTTCATTGCATAACCCCATTAACGTCTCAGAACAAATAGATGGTTGTCTGTCTCTCACATCAGTATACACCTCCTATATATTTACTAAACATGTAGAAGACCTTCATGATAATGTAAAAAAAGCTGTCAGTGCTCCTGGTAGTTATTTCCTTAATACTTTAGAAAATGTTTCCATTTTTTCTAAAAAGTATTGCAATATTCATTGCTGATCACCGGTCTTTGAAAAGTGGATGGAAAATAATTCCAGGCCAGAGGAATTTTTTTCTTTGTTCAAAAAAATCCATGAAATCACTGCATGAACTATTAAAAACACCCCACTTATGCTTTTATCTTTTTTTGTCCTCAAGCTAAAAATAATAGCTGAACAGGCCAAATGTTAATATGAATATTCTTAGAGTTGACCCAGTTGTAAGTAAGACAAAGGAGCTTGCCACACTGTGTACTGGAAACCACTCAATTAGTGTAACTTCCTTAGACACGTGGTAATGTATTTATTGGTATCTGTAAGACAGTGGTAAGTTTTTTATAGTGTGGACTCCTTACGGATATTTTTAATTCTGTGTGAATTTTAAATGCTATGTTATATTCTTTGTTCATTAGACCTCATAGAGCTAAGTTATAAACTGTTGAAAAACTGTTTTATCAAAATGATAGCTGTTTTTCAAAGGCTATTATTTCACTCATTATTTTAAAATTTCACTTTCTGAATGAACACATTTTTATCTATTTTCTTGTGCTTGGGGAATTGGCTTTGGTGAGAAGTATAATACAGGATAATTCATTGATTATATAGAAAAGCAATATGTTAAGTGGAACAATACTTGAAATTGTAATCTGGATACAGGATAATTCATTGATTATATAGAAAAGTAATATGTTAAGTGGAACAATACTTGAAATTATAATCTGAGAGTGTATTTTATGCTCAGTTTTATATTAAGAAACACTTTCAATGATTGTCAGGCAAGATGGTTTTTGTACATATTTTGATGTAAATTGTGATTTGTCTCTAAAGTTTTGAGAACAAGTAAAAATATAGAGCATCTAGCTTCCCTAAATGGGCTAAACTGAGCAAACAAACAAGAAAAACCCACACAGATGAACTAGTATTTTTACAACTTCTCAGCTGAAAATTTAATATAGAGAGACATTGTATAGAAACATTTATCAGTATCCAGTAGATCCTACTCTAGGAATATAGACAAACATATTAATAGAAAAGAAATACTATGTTATAGACATCACTTGCTAATCAGAATTAGACTGATCTTCACCCTAAAACAGGTAAATACCAAAGATGGTCCTTTGCAGACATTAATGAGCAAATTCTATCAGTAATAGTACTGTTTGAAACCTATTTTAGCTACAGACCACAAATCAGTGAACACTGAAATAATACATCAGACTCCACCTCTCCAGAGACATTTGGTATACCTGCATTTTCTATAGATTTTGTACTGAACTCTTCCCACTTTCTGTATATCACACAGAGGTATGATTTCATACATAATAATATACATACACATTGTAACATAAATATCTACAGTTCCAAGAATTTTTTCTCTACAGATAAGGATCTGGTTTTAGCACAGCTAAAAATTATTCTCTAATTCTGATTTTTTACTTTTAATACAGTTTCACTTGAGCAGCAACTTACTTTTTTTGTTTTTTACTTTTTCTAGACCATTGACAAAGTATGGAACTAGAGGTGGATTCTGGTCCACTCTGAACCTCGTGACTCAACTAGGGGTGGCTTCTGGTCCACTCTGAATCTTGTGACTCAACAGGAATCCCCCTCACTTTCTTTGCCTGATCTACACATAAAACACACTAAACTAAGTCGATTTTAATTTCTCTCTTTGTATGCTTTTTCCATGTTGAATAAGTAATAGAGTGGACCTTGCCATCGAATCCTGGTAAGCTGCACTTTTTACAAATTTATATTAAAATAATTTTCTTTTGGATATCTTTGGTGGTTATTCTTTAAGCAGCCTAAACCACATATGGCTCTAACATTGGTGTTAAGGAAGGGCCTCAAGAAAAGCTGCAAAATGTCTAGACAGTAAATTCTGAATGCAAAAAATTTAGGTTTTCAGCTTCGCAACAAATGGAGGCAGACATCAGCAACCATACTAAAAGGCAGGTATTTGTGGGTTTTTGGGGGTGTAGTTTTTGTTTGGCTTTTTTAATGTTTGGAAGAGTATTTTTTCTTTTTTTGAAACAGAAATGTTTTAATCTTGCTGTGTAATAGATCCTCTTCTCTCAGCCTCTGGTCTGCAGCTGACATACATAATGTAGATTTTTCATTCCTTCATTTATTCACTTTACATGATAATGGCTTGATTCAAACTAATGGGATAAAAGCCTTTGGTTCAAGTGCTTTATATTTCTGTAACTCACCATATCTGGAGAATGAATTAATAAATATTTTAATTCCTTAATTTCTGTCATTACATTTTTTATGTTAAAGTGAAAATGCATATATTGGTCCCCTGAAAACATCTATTTTAGTATAAAAGGAAAATGGATATAGATTTTATGGAAAAATATGGATTTTATTTTATTATTGCAAATTAACAACCTAAAAGTCTTTTCAAGGGATTGTCTTTCCTTTTGAGCACTGCATTTGTCATTAGGTCTGTCATTCTCAATCAGATAAATTAGATCCTTATTTTAAACTGGTACAATGTCTACTATTTTCTAAATTTCCTTAGGACATAAAAAATAATGTCTTACATTATATATGTATTATTTATGATATTTTGTTTAAATTCCCAATTTCTATTATTGCTTTCTCATGATTTCTCCAAAATGTTTCTGTTCCTTCGAAAGGCAATATTTGAAAGAGATGGGAGTTCCAGTGTCATTTTTTCATCATTACAAGGTCAAATGTACTTTCCCTTCTCTTTTGTTTACCATACTTTGATTTTATGTCTGAGAGGTCACTGAGGGTTGAAACGAGCTGATTTTTTTTTTTTTATAACAATGCATTGCACGTGCATCTGCAAGAAATTTGGCAAGGGAATAGTAGTTAACTCAGATACTAAGTAAGAGTAATTTTTAATTATTTTTTGAATAGTAAAATCCATGACAGTGTTTTGAATAACAGCTTTCTCTTCCAGTGTTAACAGCTAAAGGTCCCCTGATATGTCCTGTGAAAACACTCTTAGGCTCTCTTTTACTTTCAGAGATCAACATCAATTCAACCACAACCCAAAAAAGATAAAAAAACCAAGTATGAAACAGAAAATAACCTTGTAGTTAATTGCTTGGAGAGCCAGCATCTGAAGCATCAGAAAGCCAATGACAAGTTGAAGTCCAGGCTATGCCACAATTAGGATCTGAGTGTGTTTTAAGGACAGAACAGATAATTTGTTTTCCATCCTTGAGTGAATACACTCATGCAGAAAAGGGTGTGCAATGCACATGAGGTGGCTATAGAGCTCTGCTGACAATCAGCAGCACTAAGGCCATGAAACAAACTGATAACATCCACATCAGTTTTGCCAATTTTAATTTTTCCTACCATTTCAAGACTATTAGTTCTGGGGACTTGTCAACTAAAGTGAATCCTTCCCTTCTATTTCCTGTTCCATGCATGGGATTATTTTTCAGAGGATACTAATGGTTACATAAGTGTTTGGATGTACATTATGTCTTTCAAGGGCACTCCAGAAAGGTTTTGAAAGCATTATCCTCGGCAAATTTATATACCGGTGTAATGATATAATTTGTAAATGATATACTCTGACACTTCATGGACCTGTCTGTGGAGAGAAAGCTCCTGAAATGGACAACCTTTGTGATTTTACCTCCTGTGAATAGGCTGACAAATATAAAATAGTTGTATATTAAGTTAGAAGTAGAGAGGCAAAAAATGATCACCAGGCTTTTGGTAAATCTTGGATGCAATGTTAAGAGTGCAGGTCATTAATACGGTTGAGCAAGACATGAGGATGTGATACAGAGGGGCTTAAAATGGGGCTGAAGATATAATTTACCTAAATTCTTTTTGTATTTTAAATAAAATTGTTAGCAGTAACAGACTATAGGCTGACATTTTTACTTATATTAGGTCATGACTCATGATGTCCTTACTATGTAAATGTGGCCTTACAACTTGTAATAAATGCACTGTCTCTACTCATGTATGTGTGAAACCACACCTAATGTACTCTAATCAAAAGATCTGAGGAATTTTGCAGCCAGGTGATTTACAGATCACTTACAGATGCTTACTGAAAAAAATATTAAAAGAATGAGGTATTATACATCACATACTCTTGTCATTCCTTTAAAACATTGTATCAACTAAAGGGAATTTATATAAAAGCAACAGAAGAATATGCATACTGTAAAGGAGACAGAGACTGTCTGCTCTGTCTTGCAGGCAGGTCATATTTGGAGAAGGTTGGAGGTGGAGATAGACCATGCAGTAGAATGGTCTGTACTGTAGTTTATAATCAATGTAAAATGATATTAGAACTTCTATAAATCTTCCTAAATAAACTCTGACCTTCAATAATAGAAACAGTAATAGGAAAAGGCTAGACCAGCCCACTGATCTAATACAGTAAATTTCATGATTCATCATCAGAATGTAGTTCCTTTAGAAAGAATACATCTCCACTGAAACCACACTCAGGAAATTATTAATTTACAAAGAGGCACTAATGTACCATTTGAGGGCAAATAATATAAAGAAATTAAATAATTATGAACTATTGAACAAAACAAAAGATATGTTGTCTAAGCAACTGAATTAGGAAAGCATATGGTTATAAAATTTAGAAGAAATTAATTTCAGTCATTCCTTTCCCCTTTGTTCTGCATATCAAAAATATCCTGATAGTATTTATTGTAAGGAAACAACTGTCTAAACTGACAGCACACATTTCCTAAGATTAGCCTGTGCAGTACAGCTGGGAACATCCCACTTCCTCTGCAATTTTTTGTTGAGGTTCTAGCCCCTGTGAGGAGGGACCAGTTCTCATGGTTACATGATCCCAGATAGCATGAGATCCCATGTTAAAGAAATGTTAATATCAAAATTATAATATGAAGATGAAATAGAGAGGACCATGCTGACACAGTCATCCAGAAGCAAAAGAAGACAACTCTTAAAATTACTCACGCTTTGGTTCTGATCTACCTGGTTCAACAAGCTAAGCTGTTGGCATGTTTTTATAGTTGTAGTTGCTGTAAAATAGTTCTTGTCTAGATGTTTCTATCTCTAAATGCACTCCTGCACAGAGAGTGAGATTTTTCTTAAGGCCTGTGGGACCACCCCACAGTCTGAAACTTCTCCCAAAAGTCTTTGTATTATTCATATGTTTGTTGCTTAATCAAGTTATCCATTTTTGCCACTTCTCCTAAGGAAGTTTTGACTGTTACTACACAGAGTCTCTTCTGAATATGGTCAGGTAGAGCCATGTCCTAGCCAGACAGTAAAAATAACATTATATATTTGCCTAGTTCTTAGTCACCTTAAACACGTCTTTTACTGAATGATAATCCCTATATAAACAGAGGTTGATGTTTAAACATCAGTATATGTCTTTATAGACCAAAAAATAATTTAATACAAAACCATAGTAAAACAGTGACACTTTCTTCAAACATATAGTTTATTAGCTTCTCATAGCTAAACCTGATGAAAATAAATAACATCATATTGATAATGAGTTTGGGGTTGATTGACCTTAAATTCACATGCCAATATTAAAGAACATTACAAATGGGTTAAAGTGAATATAGGAAAGGAAAAGCTAAGCCCATATAGGCAGATATTACATACAGATGTTTTAAAACAAAACCCATGAGATCACTCAATTTTAAAAGGGAGATACAGCTGAATTGCAATATATTTATATAAAGAAAAATTTTCTAGTTTGATACTTCCTGATCTATCACGGTAAATAGAGAAAAAGCAAACACAGCTTGAAGATGACATTGTGTTTGTTCTACCTTAAGGCATATAAAAGCATATTCTGAGATTATTATATAGGTAGTGAACATGAAACACAGGGAATTTCAGAGAATTTCTCTTGAAACCCTGACTTTTAACTCTCACCTAGAGATGCTCTTCATGGTACTTATGGCTACAAGAGGATATACAGACAACATATAATAGGCATATATGACAGAGAGCCAGAGATCTTAGTTTGTCATCGTAGGACCTGTTTTGGGTTTGTTTTTTTGATCATTTTTATTTGCAGGATGCAAAAAGTTTCTGCAAGAAAGACATACATAGTTTAATATATAAAGCATTTAATTATTGGCTAACACAAACAAAAGAGAGCTAACACTTAAGGAGTTTTAGGCTGACCACTAGTGCTCACCACACTAACAAGGTACCTGAGGAGACTTTTTTGGCCTGGCAGGTGTCAGTCAGGAGGAGAAAAGTTGGTCCCTGGAAAGGATCCTTAGTGCTGCTGGGACTTCTGACACTGATGATAATAGATCTCTCTGTTTCCCTAGAAATTCCAAAATGTAATAAATTACTTTCAGATTATACTTAGGAAAATACATAAAAAGCATAATAAATCAATCAGAAGCAGAAGTTTTGTGAACTGTTGTTTTCAATCAGAAGGAAACATTTCATTTTCTGAAGTGAATTGAATTTTCAAAAAGTACCACTGCAAACTGAAGAATATCCATGTTTCTAAAATAGCAAAATAATTATTTTTCTTCTTTTTTCAGAGTATAACAGAGGAGGGAATTTCTTTTCATATGAAAAAGAAAGGAAATGAGGAAGTACATGTTTCTTCTAGCACTGCACTTACCTGTTTTATCGTGAGGTAAAAAACTGCCGTGGCAAATACTATTTCAGTACTGAGATATATGTATGTCATTATTTTTCATCTTTTATTGTGAGTGTCCTGGTTTCAGCTAGGATAGGGTTAATATATACCTAGTATATTGCTGTGTTTTGGATTTAGTATGAGAATAATGTTGATAACACGCTGATATTTTCAGCTGTTGTTAAGTAGTTGTAGCGCTTATACCGAGTGAAGGACTTTCAGCTCCCCACTCTCTGCCAGCGGGGAGGTGCACAAAAAGCTGGGAGAGGGCACAGCCAGGACAGGTGGCTCAGGCTGGCCAAAGAGATATTCCCCACCATAAAACCTTATGCTCAGTATATAAATTGAAGTTGGCCAGAGGGCAGGAATCGCTACTCAGTGATGGGCTATAGAACACCGGGTGGTGAGCAATTGTTGCATTCTGCATCACTTGTCATAGAATCATTTACGTTGGAAAAGATCTTTAAGACCATCAAGTCCAACCATCAACCCAACACCACCCTGCCCGCTAAACCATGTCCCGAAGTACCACATCTACAAATTCTTTTAACACCTCCAGTGATGGTAACTCCACCACCTCCCAGGGAAGCCTGTTCCAATGTTTGACCACTCTCTCAGTGAAGAAATTGTTCCTAATATCCAATCTAAACCTCCCCTGGTGCAACTTGAGGCCATTTCCTCTTGTCCTACCACTAGTTACATGGGAGAAGAGGCCAACACCCTCGTCGCCACAACCCCCTTTCATGTAGTTGTCGAGAGTGATAAGGTCTCCCCTCAGTCTCCTCTTCTCCAG
>NW_010529601.1:0-11576 GCF_000687285.1 Phaethon lepturus | reverse complement strand
TGCCCACCCCTGCGCCCCTCGGGGGGAGAGGAGTGAAGGGGTGAAGCTGGACCTGAGAAAGATTGAAGGGGAGAGGTGTTTTAATTTTGGTTTTGTTTCTTACTAGCCAAATTATTTTGGTTGGTGATAAATGCAATTAATTTCTTCAAGTCGTGTCTGTTTTGCCTGTGACAGTGACTGGTATGTGTTCTCCCTGTCTTTATCTCGACTCATGACCATGTTTTCTCTCTGCATCCTCTAAGGAGGGGGAGTGAGGGTGCAGCTTCAGAGGGTGTCTGGCTGCCAGCCGAGGTCAACCCACCACACCCAGAAACACGCATGCACATAGAACAGAGTCCATCATCCAGAAAAACTATTAGAAAGAAATTTAATAAGATAATAAATGTTGCAGGTGTGTTCAGAAAAATGTACTGACAAACTTTTTTACATGTGACACTTTTATTCCCTTATCCCTCATTTTTTTCATACTCCTCAGATCACCTAAGCCTATCCATTTCCATACCTTTGGTTCCTCCCCCAAACCCACATAATAAGTCATGCACAGTCCCGGGGTGCTCTTGCCCTGCGTTCCATAATGGGCAGTGATCCCACTTGGTCAGTGAGGTTACCCAAAGCACCAGTCCTGTTGCCCCATAGTGTGGATGCCACCCCTGGCCCACCTCACAGAGGCTTTCCTGGGACAGCACGGGCAGAGACTCATGTCTCTGATTGGGATAATGGGGCTTTTCTGCCTCCCTTGTGCCTCTGAGTTCTTCTGTGTGTAAGGAGACAAGATTTACATCACATAACCTGACAGTGTTAAGCATCTTGACTTCTTTCTCACTCCAAACCTCTAAGGCATTTACATCTGAGACACCCTCCTGTCTTGTCCACAGACCTCAATCTCATAGCCATTTTCAGAGTATTCCTAGGAGTTCAGACCCTGTGAAAGGCATGGGGATGGTAAGCACCTTTGTAAGTATCTCTGAGAGCAGTCTCCTTGTTGTGGAAGAGGGGAGAGGAGAGGGACAGAAGAGAGAACTTTGAAGCATGAAGAAATGTTCACCTAAAACATCCCAGGAGAGTATTCAAACATAAGATATCGTAAGAGAGTGGAAGTTGTGGAATCCCATTCCCTCCTCTTAGAGCTCATTTATTTTAAATAGGTCTTTAAGGGAAAATAAAATAAAAACTGTGAGAAGCAATCTATGGAACTTAACATACATGTCCCATGATAGTTAAAGAGCACTTAACTGCTGAAGCCACCATCTTCTGCCATATTCTGAAAAAATGTACAGAATACTCTGATTTTTGAAAGAGATGTACCATATACTTGTCCCCAGTAATCAGTTTAGGATAGAGACCAAAGGCAGAAAGACTTATCTGAACTCCAGAGACAGAATATATAAGAAAAAGTATATTTGTCTTTGCAATTTCCTCTGATAGATGAGTGGCTTAAATACATTTTTCTTTTTTCTTAGGAACTAAAGACAGTGCACAAAAAGAAGGGTTTTCACCTCCATGTATTTTATAAAGGACTATGCAATTAATAGAGATACTTCTTCTAATCTTTTAAGTATCTGCAATCCTCTGTGTAGATCTTCTGTAGCTCCAAACTGCAGAACACTGGAATTCCACAGTGCAACTCCAGAATGTGGAGGTATTTCAATACAATAGGTATATTCTTTGAATCTAGAAGAAACCTTACCTTCCTGGTAGATCCAGTAACACAGAGTCACAAAGAGCTGCAAGGAAATGCCACACAGCACGCCGGGACCATAACTGAGACTAGAACTGAGGTCTTTCATGTCATTGGTAAAGGTCTAGTTACAAGTTCATTATGCCTTCAAGATACGCTTTTAAACTGCACCCCTGATCCTGTTTCAACTACTGTCTCCCTTTGGTTTTTGGTGGTGGTTTTTTTTTCCTGAATGCCTCAGATTCTTTGTTTTCTCTTCCCACTGTCAAGCAATTAATTGTGAACTCTGAACAAATACATATTGTAGGGCTGGATTACAGAGGAGATAGAGGAACTGTCTCCTATAGCTTGGTTTTTGGAAAGGTAGATTTATTGTAAACATAAAACTGCCTTGCAACTTTAACAGAAAGGCATTTAGAAGGAAAGCTGAAGTAATTAATTATTACACAGTGGAGAATTAAATATTTATTAAATACAGGGGATGCATACTGTAGTGAACCAACTATTGTGCACATGAATTGAGTTTATTGTCATTATGGCAGTAACTATATGTTCAAACTGAGCTAGGCAATTTGTAAGTATTTGAGATGCCTGTCCCCAAGAGAGTTTGAAGCTTTTTGTAACATACTAAAGCACAGGTAAATCCATTTAAGTAGTAGACTAAACAGTCCTTGCAGAAAGGACCACTTCTTCCTGCACTGAGCCCATTTGATCTCCTCAAGGTGATATCAAAACATACAATCACAGCATTTATTTGCATATATGTGTAAGACCAAGCAACAGTATCCTCTGGAATAGCCTCAGACATACAGCTAATGAAGGGAATGAACATCCTTTTCTCAGTGGCAGAAAAATATTCACAAAAAAAAATCTTTGGCATGTACCTCTTCATCCTAAAAACCTGTAAATACTTTTTAGGTCTCTATAGTCCAAAGAAGCAAAACTCACATATTACTGAATTCTAAAAATCACTGGTGTGAAAGAAGGACTGGCTTAATAGCACTCCACAATTTTCTACCACTTCTTTAACTCCTGTTAAGTCTTTCCCAGAGATACTGGCTACTGTCTCCAACTTTTCCAGAGGGACTAAAGAATAGTCTTGCTACAGTTCCATATGTTGTACAGCTAATGAATATGCTCTTCCCTCAAGTTGTCTATCAGTTGATGTAACTATCTCAACTTGGTTTTTATCCTGAATATATTCTTGGACTTGAGAATTGTTGTTCTTTCTTGTGACCTGAAAAAGGTTTTGTGAAACCGCTGTGCTTTTCAAAGTCTGCTCGCCCTTAATGTGTGGATAGTTCTAATTAAAAATAGCACTTCTTCTTAAAAACTTTGCCTCTGTTATGTCTTGTGTACCACCAATACAACTACTGTAAATAATAAAACTAATGAATGTAATAAGGAGAAAGACATGATGTAACGGTAATACAATAAGCTGCACTCTTCTTCTAAAGAGCTGCCAGCAAATGTGTAATGGCAACTAGGAAACCTCAAAGGAATCATGCATCTCGGGCAGATACAAATCTTAGTAAAAATCTCTTTCCTAACTTGAGTGTGAAGGAGTGACTTCACAATAAAAGGGATATCAGAGAAGATAATGGCTAGGAAAAAAACATAGGCATCTAGTGCTACTTGGGTTGCCTAAAATTATCTAAGGTTTCCACACATGACACAGAGCTTATGGGAGGTTAATACCTGTCTGAACAGTCATCTGCAGTCTATGGTGAGATCTGAGACAGCCCTGGTTTTCAATTTTTAGCTAACTGAAATGTTGTCTCATGACTGAATGGTGTTGCACCATGCCATAGATGTTGCTTGCATACTCTGGAGGTTGCCTGTTTTGGAAGGATAAAAGGTTTGTTGCGAAATCTTCTCATTTTGAATTACAAGACTCCAGTGAAGAAGGATGAATGAAGGATCATTTATAAGGTATAGAGAGGTGTATGACACTGGGAAAGAGATGGGAATGACTGTAGGTCAAGAGAAGAGAGAGTGGTAGCAGTATGGGACTAGGAAGAACAAAGATAGAAGGACATTACATGCAAAGGGAAACCAGTGAGGTAGAGCTCAAATGGGGGGAGTAGAAAATCAGTTGATGTTGACAGCTGGAATTGTTCAGTGATTTTCTTGAAATCTCAAGCCCTTAACCTTTTCTAACTATTGAAAAGTAAGTTCTTTGGTAAGTAAGAATAGGAAGAATAACTGCACAGTTACTCTTAGGGCGTAGTTAAGTAATCTTTCCATTAAAAAAAAAAAAAGGGAAAAAACCCAGAAAAAAGTGTAGCTTTCAAAAAATAAAGTCATCTTCATTTTGATTTCATGACTTTTTCAGAGAAAAAGTTTAAAATGTATTCCATGTATTAAGAGTGTTTCTATGTTCCAAGAGGCTTTCCTTTGGGTACTGTAAGATGGTTTATTATCCATTATCTGTAACACAAAGATAATGAAAGTGGTTCTATTGTACTGTATGTGAAACCCACAGGAATACCAGAATTTGACAGTCATGATATATCTCAGTTAGTTTCTAATGTGTAAAGCCATCACAAATCATAGAGAAGACAGTCTGTTGGTTAAATAAGTCTACAAAGTAAGATGTTAGAGTTCTTCATTTATCTTCATTGAAATAGATTTGACTGCTGTGTAGTTGATAAAATAAATCTAGTCCTATTCAGAATCTCTCCTCTCTGCTCATTGTAAGCAAGCAGTTTCTATTCCAGTGTATTAATTCTTATGCAGCCCTCATCACCCACAATATTGGAGCATCTTCCATTAGCACATAAAGTGAAGTGACTAACATGTCAACTGTAGCTCATTTGCTTGCTCAACCTCTCCCAGGGGAAACAATTGTGTATGCAGTGAAGCATTTTGATTGGATTTTTTTTTCTGTTTTCTTTGTCTTTTCTATGTGTTCATAAGAGAGATTATAGATCAAAGAAATGCAATAAGAGATGGAGAAGTTCATTATGATTGTCTGTTTTTAGGGGAGCTCATTGTACTATTGAAGAATAATCCCATGAAATTCCATGAAATTCATGGTTATACAGAAAGTTCAGTGATGCCAACAGACCAGAGCTGTTGATCACAGTCTCACAGCCTCTGTTTTCTGAAAGTTCCTGTTCCTCTCCAATGGCTATAAAGATACTTGAAGCACATGAACACATATACTATGCAAATTTTAAAGTTAGACAAGATAAATATATTCTCCCTCCCTTAGGGACCATAAATGAGGCTCCAGATTCTCAATTTGACTTGGTGTTTAATAATAAGCTGTGATAAAACCAGATAATTATGTTTGTTATGTCTCCTGGACACACCAGATCCAATGCCGACAGTATCTGCAATCAATGATTTAATTCAAGCTATATTTCATGGCTTTAACTCAGCCAAGAAGTGAGAAAAATATAAATATCACAGTCATTGCTGGAGTAGCGTTAAGTTTCTTTGGGCAGCTGGTGACAAATAGAAGGCATCACTCGGAAGTGTGGGTCAGTAACAGCCTAAAATCAACAAATACAGAAAGAGTAATAAACTATAGATTGTGTTGCCCAAAGACAGATATGTATTCTTCAGCCAACAGCTGTTTCTTAATAGCAACCTTTTAAAGTGTGTTTCTTTGCTTATCAGCATCATCACTGACTTTTTTGGCTTTAATTTCAACAAACTGTTTTTCATCTCCGACCTGGACCTGCTTTCCAAGTGTTGTGCCATGTATACTGAAGTGGTGGAGACATATCTATGCTGAAAAGTTGCTGATATGAGTCTATATCATTTTATGACTGCATTTAAATAGCATGCAGGACCAGAGAGATGGTTGATCTTTGGTACCATTTTGCATCACGTTCTTTGGATATACCTCAATATGAAAACATTCCCTTGGAAATTTGACAGAGGTGTCAAATGACTCAGGGAGGTCTAAGATAAGAACATCTCTCTGTTAATCATTCCTGATGGTAGCAATCCATCTATCATTCCACTAAGACTTTTCATGTGCTGAAACTGGACTATATCAAGTCTAGGACAATGTAATTTTGCATTGACCTTGAACTTGCTTTGATGTGAAATTCCAGTGCAAAAAGAGATTTGATTTGGGCAGAGAAAATAAGTCTTTCCAGAACGGAGTTTTTCTTGAATTCAGTTTTTTGTGTCTTAGTCACTTGTTTTCACAGAGACTTTGAATGGCATTTTATAAAGGGGATGTAGTATTAAACAAAGCATAGGAAAGAAACAAGCAAGAAAAGTAATTATAAATTCTTAAAGAAGAGAGAGAAGAAAGAAAAAAAAAAAGTGTTATCAGAATGAGATTGTGAGTTGTGGAACCAGCTGCTTAAAGTCAAGGTATTTTATTAATCTCCCCGCCCATCTTTAGTGTCGCTGTGATTTCTTTAGGGTGTCAATGTAGAACATACATTAACTATTCAGGTTTCAATACAAGGGTGAAAAATCCATTTAGTGCTGAAAAGGAAATTACAGATTACTGTAAATAGTCAGATTTCCATTTAGACTGGTGTTACAGCAGTGTAAAACACTTTTTTTTTTTCCCCCCTGGCCAGTCTAGTAGAGTCCTGGTACAAAATGGTAATCCGCTGGCTATCTGGCAAGAAAATAGGAAGGATTTTAAAAGGTTTACCAGGATGACAGACATGACTAGTTGCTTAGTGGACAAAAAAGAGGTAACTGAGTGGGAAACTCCCTAGGAAATATTTTGCAGGTTATGCTATTCCCCCTCATAAATTAGAATGACCCCCTTGCTGTTATTGTTTTATATCAGAAATATGAGGTATGGTCAGGAAAGGTGGCATATTCATTTAAAAAGTAGCAAGGGAACACTTGTCAGTTCTGGGACGTCCCCAGTGATTCCATTTTGCTGAGAGTAATATAATGATGCTGGGGATGGCACAATGACAAAATATATGAAATGCCTTAAATTTTTTTGTCTTTCACAAATCTTCTGAGGAAAGAAAGTAATTGCAGTTCCTAAAACCTCCTGGCAGACTAGATTGTTTCAGGCCTTACCCTTGAGTTCTTCTCAAGCTAACAGAAGACAGAGATCTTGGTGTCCCCACTATGGTCATGTGCAAGACCAAGAGCTAAATGGTACCATGAACAACAGAAAGAGGTCATGAAGCTCTGAAGAGAAATAGCAGATAGCTATTGAACAGCTGCATCATATTTTGAGAAGAAATAAGATAGAAAAATTAAGCATAGGTTGCATTTACAGCTGGGCAAAGAGGTAAAGACAATTAAATTTCCCTTCCTTTCTTTTTGCAACTCTGATGCCTGTGGTACAAGTCTGTTAGACTTCAATAGCCGGCTAAAGCTAGACTGAGTTCAGGAGCATGTGGTAGAAGGGGAGGAGGACCAGCACACAACTGGTAGCATCCCTGGTTAAGCTGGTGTCACTTTTCCTCTTGAGTGAACATTGAAGGAAATGTCTTGTAGCAGAGAATAAGCATCACATGTAATTCTTAAAGCTCCTTTATCAAAATAAAATCCCAAGGACTGTAGTTTACCTAGTTGCATTACCAGTGCTCCTTCTGCTGGAGACTGATTGCTTAGTCACAGAAAAAATTTCCTGCTTCAAAACAGAGCTGAGAAATAAAAAAATTACAACACAGTGCAGCTCTTTCATCAAGGAGCAATGAGTGCCACTTGCATACATCTGAGTCAAAGGTACACTGTGACTTTAAATTAATCTTTGGCAAAACTGTGAGGAAAATAGGATCAATCTACTTTCCTCAATAAAATTTGAGGACTGTGACTAATCTTTCATGGTGCTTTGCAGGACCTAGTCCTATGAGGTCTGGATCATCCAGGCCAGAGTTCTTCAATTTATATTTGTACTTGTGAAATATATTACTACTAACAAGAAAGAAATACTCTCAAATTAGCCTTTTACACCGCATGTGAGCTGTAGTGGAATTTGCTACATCAAATTATTGAGATTATATTTCTACAAGTAAATGCAAAGTGTAAAATGTTTACTTACAGCTGCTTACTGCACTTATTCATCAATTCATTGATTCTAAAACCTGAATGGACTGTAAGGACCAGAGCGCTACTGATGTAATTTAGAGGGGGAAAAAGAAAAACCTGAAATTATTTGCCTGATCAGTTCTACCTGGGATACCCAATACCATTGGATGAAGCAAGAAGTTTACTGTTGTATTTTGCATCTCTCCCTCTAGGGGACTGGTTTCCATTTTTCCATCATTAGTCTGTGAGAAAGAAGAGATAAAAAGGACCTCAAATCTGATTTTTCTTCCTTTGTACTGACACAAAATATTTTTCCTTTGTGAGTTTTGGCAGTGGAAAGACGAATAGATTTAGGAAAAGTTTATAGAGGTTCTGGAGAAAGGCAACTGTCCTAAATAAGCAAACAAAAACCCAAACAAAAACCCAACCCTCCTATGCTTTACCAAGGTTTTGGGGGAATAAGAGGTAAAATGGAAGAGATGGAAAAAAAAATTTTTTTTCACAGAATGCTCTGTGCATCTTCAGCTGACATGGAATATTTTGAAATTTCTTGACAAAATTCTGTCAGCAAATTTGGTCTGATGAAACTCGATGTGTAAAATATGCAGTAAGCCACTCAGAATGCACTGACCTACCAGCTGTGATGTTTTCTTCATGGTTTCCATCACTGTAGATATTTAGGATGCATCTCTCAGGACTAGTTTGGATAGAGCTGACCTTACCTGGGTGGATGGCATCCAGGAGCAACAAGAGATGGCTGCTCCATGAGATAGGATGGCCTGGAAGATGAGTAACCCCAGCATAGGCAATACCCTCATGGAGCAGGGCTGTGTTGAATTAAATGTTAACATTTTTAGAAGAGCTCTTTTTTTTTCTTTTTTTATAAATCATCTTCTGTCATACATCAGTCATGACCCTTTTAATTGTCACTTTTTACCTACACAATGAGCTTGTACACAACTTTAAACCATTTGCAGCACTATCTCTTCATTTCATGTTGTGTATTTTGAAAAGCTATATTTAGCTATTTCCTGGTTTTCTTACTCTCCTCCAGAAAGTGCCAGAGGTGTCTTATGTAGATCTTCATTAGTCATTTGATGAATTGCAATCATCCTGCTCATCAGCCTAGTACCAGCTGCTCATCAGTTAAACTGCTGAGTTTTGCTGATGTTGATATTAGCATCTGCAATTCTTTCAAAATCAACAGTTGCCCTGGAAGTCAGTCCCAAAGAAATGTATTTTAAAGTTAGGCATGCAGTGTAAGCTTGGCTAGTTATATAACTGATTGAAATGGGTACGCCAAGGGAACCGTTTGATATAAGATGAATGCTAATTTTAAAAGAGAACCACCATTCAGACTCAGTGAGCTATAGGGGAAGTCTAGGTGATTAGCTTAGATTTGACTTTTAGATGGCTTAAGTTAGGCAATTATAAATCCCAGCATACATGCCTGGAGTTTATTGGTATTTAATCAACAGATCTTATTTGTATGCAGCTTTCTATTTTTAAACAAATGTAATCTAGTTACTGAAAATAAGCTGAGACAACAAAAGGAGATATTACAGTTGCAGTGGTAGCTATAATGAAATTCATGGAAATTTCCACTAACTTCTCTACCTATAAGTAAGACTTTGCCTTCAGTTCCAGCTCCTGATACAGAGGTATTGATTGCACATATGAGGACTGGACTCTTATGTTTCTTATAGACATCTCTAAATACTGTGTCATTGAGATATTTGAATACTTCTAAGGATTGCAAATTTACCTGTTATCCTAATTCAACAGTTAAATAATGAGGGAAAATAATTTTCTTACACTGAGACCCGTATTATGATACAACTGTTAGACACTATAATAAGAAAAGGGAGTATGCATACCTAAAAAAACCCAAACCAAACCACCAATAACTGATATGTAACAAAAGAAATCTTTCATATATATTGTTCTGAACTTTTGACAGCACTTAGCAAATTGCTATCTACCATAACCTTTTGTTTGGTAATTTTGTTTACTACGTTACATGAGGTTTACAGACCATTAAGATAAGCTGTGTCCATTGACCACTTTTCTCTCTGTAAATAAGTAACTGAAAGTTGTTTTAGTCAGAAAATTACATTGTTAGAAGTTGAAATTATTGAAGAATATGCAAGAATAATTAGCAGAATAATCAAATCTGTGGAATGTCCATCTTGCCTACTTGGAATCTTAATCAACAGAGTTAAGCACAGAAATCGGTCCAGGCATAGTCTGAACTGCCTGGGAGAATCTGGGATTTTCTGAAATTCTCACCTTTAGAGCTCCTGAAAAAAGTGCTTCACTGTGAAGAAGGTTAGGAGGTCAGTCAACCATTTTGACTCAGGTCAATTTATTGTCTTAAACCAATCCATTGCCTCATCCATACTGACACGACAATAAGGAGCTGACAAGGAAGACAAGGTGAAGAGTTCCTGGGCCACCTTAGGGATTAATGACATAAATGCACTGGGTGTGCACACAAGATACCCTGTAATTATAACTATAAAGAAAACTTGAGATTCATACTTGTAACAAATTCCATAGCTCTTGCCACACTGGTATTTTTGTGGTTTGTATTTGAAGGCCAGAAGAATTGGACTTCAAATGGCTTTTTGCTTTGCTGGTAGTCCATAGTCTCTATTCAGATATAATTTCTTTTTCAAAGTTAGAAGAAAGTTTATTTTTTAGTTAGGACGTTTCAACCTTGTACGAAAAACTTGCTGAAATGAGTTAAAAATTTATTTGCAAACTCATTAGTTGGGAAGGTGACCCTGAGTTTTAATTCATTAATTTAAAAAAAAGGAAAAAAAAAAAGTAAAATATGGACTGTCATTTCTCTCCCTTTTAATTAAATTTCCGGAAACCTTTTAACAAATTATTTTTATTTTTTTTTCTGCCTTGGTCTCTTACCAGAAGTGCTAGGTTCTGTAAAATATGCTTTTAATGCCCAGTTGAATACTAATAAAGAGAGTTCATACTCACTGTTTACAGCTGGAACTAGCTTAGTACATTATCAGTCATTAAAAAATTCTACAGTGCAGTATCAGCTTTCAAGTATAGTGGACTTTGTTTAAGACCAGACTAAACAAGCTATTTTCATTAGCTCGGCCCAGAATGTATTAAAGAGATGTAATAATTAAAAATAAACAGAATTTGGCTGTTACATGCAATGTAAAACGGCACTTGTTTTGTTGACGTCAGTAGAGCTAACCGAGTAGCAAATGAAAACTGTAGCCAGAAGAAGGGGGAATATCTTCCAAACAGTGAAAAAAAAGTATCTATATTTTTGTCTGAATATTAAAAATAAGAACAAGTGTTCAAACTTAATGAGAAACATGGAAATACCCGAGACCAAGAGTTCTCTGTTTCTATTGCAACAGATAATGGGTTCAAACCTCTCTTCTTGAAATCAGTGGAAGCACACTCAGCAATTTCTGCTTAGAAGATAGTTTGAGTTCTTGGTAATTTATATAGGTAAACTTTCTGACTGCACCTCAAAACAGCACTAAATAGAAAGACTAAGTTGAGATCTACTCATAAAACATGTAGATGCATGTGTGGTGGGTTGACCCTGGCTGGATGCCAGGTGCCTACCCAGCAGCTCTACCACCCCCCTCCTCAACTGGACGGGGGAGAAAATTATGACAAAAGGTTCGTGGGTTGAGATAAGGGCAGGGGGAGATCACTCACCGGTTACCATCAGAGACAAAACAGACTCGACTTGGGGAAATTGATTCAATTTATTAACAATAAAATGAGAGTAATGAGAAATAAAACCAAGTCCTAAAAACACCTTTCCCCCACCTCTCCCTTCTTCCTGGGCTCAACTTCACTCAGTTCATCACATGTTGTTTCTGCCACTTGTTCCTCCTCACTCTCTTCCCCTGCTCCAACATGAGGTCCCTCC
>NW_010529600.1:0-1615 GCF_000687285.1 Phaethon lepturus | reverse complement strand
CCCTCCCCTTGGGACCAATGACGAAGTTCATGGTCCCCCTGGACTGAATTAAGGTGGAACAACACCAGCCAACCAATATAACAATTTAATAATACAAAATGCAAGGCATGAGGTTACATGGATATCTCAACGGCAACTACCCTAACTAAACAATTCAACTAAACAAACAAATCCTGTGCAACATGTCTTTTTCAATTTGACAAAGAGAGGAGAAAGAGAGAGAAGCAGCAAAGAAGATATCACCACCCGTGGATCCAGCGGCGTCCCGTTGGTCCTCTTTTCTTTGGTGGTGGGGGTCCCCCGCTTCGCTTCTGATGGTGTTGTTTTTATACAGTCCGAGTCCCACAATCTCCACCCGGTTCCAAGAAACTTCATGCATATGCAACAGGCAATGGCACATCTGCAGGCTTTGGTGTCTCTCACCTGCACTGTATCTCTGCTCTGCAGGAACCGGTATCTCGTTCTTCTTTGTGGTTTCCTCGGTACCGTGAAATGTTTAAGACAAAACCAGCATGTCGGTCCACCACACCCCCGTCCCACCATGGGGGAGTGAGTGAGTGGCTGTGTGGTGCTTAGTTGCTGGCTGGGGTTAAAACCATGACAGCCATTTTCCCCGGCTACAGTGTACAGCACATTTTTAACCCCTTGCCCTGCCTGGACTGGCCCAAGGACTACTGCATGAACTATCTCCTGTTTAATTTGTTCAAAGGCTTGTCGTTGCTTAGGGCTCCATTTGAAATTGTTCTTCTTTTGGGTCACTTGATAGAGAGGGCTTACAATCAGACTGTAATTTGGAATATGCATTCTCCAGAAACCCACAACACCTAAGAAAACTTGTGTTTCCTTTTTGCTACTTGGTGGAGACATGACTGTTATTTTATTGATCACATCCATTGGGATCTGATGACATCCATCTTGCCATTTTACTCCTAAAAACTGGATCTCCTGTGCAGGTCCCTTGACCTTACTTTGTTTTATGGCAAAATTGGCTTTCAAGAGAATTTAGATTATTCTTCTCCTTTTGTCAAACAGTTCCTCTGCTGTGTTGCCCCATATGATGATGTCATCAATGTATTGCAGATGTTCTGGAGCTTCACCCTGTTCCACTGCAGTCTGGATCAGTCCATGGCAAATGTTAGGGCTGTGTTTCTACCCCTGGGGCAGTTGGTTGCAGGTGTACTGGATGCCCTTCCAAGTGAAAGAAAACTGTGGCCTGCACACTGCTTCCAAAGGTACTGAAAAAAACGTTAGTGATATCAGTGGTGGCATACCACTTGGCTGCCTTTGACTCCAGTTCATATTGAAATTCTAGCATGTCTGGCATGGCAGTAGTAAGCAGCGGCATGCCTTCATTCAGGCCACCATAGTCTACTGTCAATCTCCACTCTCCATTAGACTTTCGCTCTGGGGCTGTTAAAGGGTGAGCAATTCTTGCTGATCACTCCTTGGCTCTCCAGATGATGGATCAGTTTATGGATGGGAATCAGGGAGTCTCGTTTGGTGCGATATTGCCACTGGTGCACCGTTGTGGTAGCGATCAGCACCTGTTGTTCCACCCTCAGCAACCCCACAACAGAATGGTCCGAGACCAAGCAAGGTGGACAGCTGTTTAATT
>NW_010529599.1:80872-121596 GCF_000687285.1 Phaethon lepturus | reverse complement strand
GTTTTTCCCTGCCGCCCCCGTGGAGCGGCGCTCGGCTGTGCGTGTTCTCCACCAGACCCTTGAAAACGGCACGTTTGCCACGCCGCCGGTGTCCTTAGCAAATAACGCCACAGAGGCGTTATTCGGGTAGTTCCGAGAGAATTAGGAGCCGCAGTTCCCCAAGTTGGCTTTCAAATCTGCGTGTGGCCATCCGTGTAGAAGTGGGCTGCTTTTCAAGGTGCACCTGCAGCTCCCAGTGGCTCCCGGTAGCTCAGAGGCACCTGGATGTGATCCGTGGCTTTGGAAGCCCAACTTTGGACTCGGGGCATGTATTTCATGGACGCGCTCCATCAGAATTATGTGCTCAGGCTCAGCCTGCTCCTGTTCATTCTTTCCCGAGATGTGCAGTATGCAAATATAACTTATTGCCACTGTTTCTCTTCAAAATTAATTCTGAAATACCTTTTCCCTTTTTTCTCCTTTTTTTTTTTTTCCCCCCCATCATAGGTGGACTTTTCATGAGGAACACCGTTCAGGAGCACAGTGCATTTCGATTTGCTGTGCAGTTATACAACACAAACCAAAATACCACGGAAAAGCCCTTCCATTTGAACTATCATGTAGATCACTTGGACTCTTCAAACAGTTTTTCTGTGACAAATGCTTGTAAGTAAATACATGCTTTTTAAAAAAAAAAATACTTATTTGCTATCTATCCTTCCATTCAATTTCTCCCTGGTAGCCTAGAGTTCTTGTTCATACAATATAGTGCAACAAATGTGTGTAGTGACATGAGGTTTAGTAGATTTGCAGCATTATATGCTTGAATAATACCTTAGGGAAAGTTCTCTGATCACTTCTTTTCACCCTTTTAGTTTTGTTTTTCAGAAAAACAACCATGTTGTTTTTATAGCAGTGCTGTGTAGTTGTGATCAGTGAATTGCTGCTGAAGTAACATCCCTTTTCTGTTGAGGCTACAACCTAGCTGTGTGAAACAGCATGATTTGCAAATAATCCCATGTAGGAATAAAACAGAAACACCTGTTTACAAGTGACCTTGAGGGGACAAAGCTTGAGGGGCTTACTTCTCTTGTCTGCCCTGAAATACTGGGCTGTTTTCTTACAGTGAAAGTCCTGTTAAAACCTGAGGAGACTGTGAACTGAAAAACAGCATCAGAGCTGAGGGGAGAGAAAAGGCAATCAGAACACTGAGAATTATGAGAAATAGCTCTGCACAAGCAGTGCATACATATAATTTGAGCCTTTATTAACAGAAGCAGTAAAATAGAACTTTGAGTAGTGTTAATGTGGTGTTAAAATGCGAAATCTCTTTCTGAAACACTGGTGTGTGTTCTGCATTTAAAAAAGCATCCTTACCAATACTAGTTCCTGTATGATTCACTGATATGTCCAAATCCAGTTTTATACAGTTTTTATTGTAAACCTTTGAAAATGAGCAGAGTCTTCTTGCGGGAGGGTTGCATGCTTTTTGCAGTATACAGAAATATGTCTGTACATGATTTAAAGGACCTCTGAATGCAAAGGACTGACTTTGTTATGGATGGGATTCCTGTTCATATACTCACAGTATAATATCTTCAAAGAGGAAGCATTATACTAAAATAATGAAGTATTGGCATATAGAAAACTAGTATTTCTTGTTTTAAAACAATTTTGTGTTTTAAATATCTTATTTCTTCAATTTTTTGTTTGCTGGGGATAGGATAGTCCTTATAATCCTGTCCCACACTGTATAATCAGAAGGCTGGACAAGTAGATATTTTATTCTTCTAGGATTTCAGGTATTTTGAGAAAGTTGATGGTTAGGAAATACACAATAGGGAAGTACTTGGGCAAATTTTGGATTGGTATTCTAACATATCCCCCATGTGACTGCTTCTTGCTAGTGCAGCATTACACTTTCTAAAGGGCTTTGAATTAGGACCTTTAAAACTTTTGCAGGGAGTTTAATTATATAATACCCAATAAAAATATTTGGTAAAGTGGAAAAAATGGTAAATAAAAGCGTGTCTGTACTTTGCATCTTATTTTACTAATCCTATCCAGCCTCAACAGCTCTTACAACAAACATCAGACTATTAATCCTTAATCAGTGTAATCCCTTCAAAAGGCTGTATCTCAAACATAGTTTCCTAAATATCAATTATATGGATTTAAACTAAATACATTAAACTGCTTGGGTGATTAATTATTAATTGTTTTTTAAAAGTTCTACCAGCAGTTCTTTACAGATCCCACCAAGACAAGTGAACCACAGGCTGGTTCAGAGTCAGTCAATGTATTATTTAGTCAGTGTGCTGACATCATCTTCTGACAACTAATGATTTTTGTCATTGCTTAGTGAAAGCTGTGGCGATTTTAGTGAGATGAGATGGTTTTCTGCAGTATAGGGCTGCATATTCCCGCACACATATTACCAGTGTAGTAGAACTGGGAAAACTTAAATCTCTGGAGGAAATGTGGACCAGAGAATACCAACCTAGAGTAACCTATTTAAAAATAGAATATGTGAAAAAAGAAACAGAAGAAAGAAAATGAAAAGGTGACCTTGTCCATAGCTATGTCAACTATCTGGTAATACTGTTGGTAGGAAAAGAATACGGTGAGTCCAAGTCACTAGCCATATAGGTCTCAGTAGCTCAAAATAAAAAAATATAGAAGAACAGTTGCTCTTTTTGGATCTGGAAGCAATTACCTTTGAAAGTCAGAATGCTCATACATATCACTGCATTAGGATGAACTAATAGCTCCTCATACTACCAGGCTAACATGTAAAGCATTCTGGCCTAAGTACCCTTAAACACATCCTCACTTCCCAGTGGAGGCAGCTTAATTTCAGGGTGCTGCCATATCCATGAAGGAATTCTTTCCACAACATTTTTACTTCTCCTGGAGATAAGCATAAATTGTCTCCGGTGCTGTTACACAGCCGTTTGATCAATATTTGTAATTGGCAGGGATCCATAGGAGAGAAACCTGCAGTGACTCTGAGTGCCTTCACTGGAGAGGGAGACTGACTTTGTGGTGGGATAGGTGAAGGAACTGAAGGGAAATCAGAGAAAGTAGCATGTGTAGCATCAGCCTAGTGCCTGTCCTGGTCACTATCCATAAAATAACACTTTTCATTCTCCTTTGCTTTGATTTATGTGATAGTGGCTGTAGGAAGCGTTCATGTGTGCAGGAATTGAGGGGGGCTCCACTCAGGAAAGGCTTACGTTCTTAGTGTATAGCTGCACATCCCACTTGGTGCAATCTGGTGCATTCCAGAGTCAGGAATAAAAAAAAAAAAACCCTCTTCTGAAATATTCTCATGAGCCAGAGATGAAAAGCCTACCTCTGGTAGGGCTGATTTGGCAATATCCCAACATGGGAACAAACTTGTTTTAGAAGCAAAAGAAAATTCCTGCCCTAAGCCCCTCCCTCTCATTCCTTTTTCAGTTAAATGATGCATAATCTGGTTCATGTATTCCCTGCTTCACTGCTAGCACTGAGCCCTTCTCTGTATGTTTAATTTACATGCATGCATACAGTATTCATCCACTCTGTATTTATCTGCCCACCTATTTATTTAGCTGTATGATATCTTAACGGAGAGCAAGCAAACACAGATGAAAATTCCAGTGTATTTAAAGGTGAATTGAAGTTTATCTGTGGGGATTTATTACATCTTTTAAAATATGCAGCTTTTTGCCATCAGAAAAAACAGAAAGGAAGACAGTTAACTTGACCTATGAATGAATAAAATCAAGTAAAACGTGGATGTTATATTTTCTTCAAAAATGTTTATGTAGGGAGTGAGCTGGCTTTTTCAGAATAATATGAATATAATGACTCAAACGTATAAATTCATCACCAAAGTGTCTTTCATGCTTGTCTTATAACCTCTGATGAAGGATGTTGGTATTAACGTTGAATTATGCGTACAGTTCTGTAGATCATATTCCCTAGAAATAACCCGCGTATGTCTTTCTGCTCTGCACTTGTAGTGCACTATACTAACACTGCTCTAGCCTCTGCAGTGTCAGCTCATTAGCACACAGATCTCATATTCCCTCTCTGCACTGTCATTGCAAAAAATTGCTGTTGTACACCTTTACAGCCAACAAATGTGCACTTGCGTTATGTACGATTTTCAAGAAATATTTAGGAAAGTAAACTCAACCTTGTGTGTAGTCCCCATGGAATTTCTCAAAAGAAAGCATTAGTTTTCATTAAAATCTGTTGATCGTGTAATGATAGTGGTGGGATGTGTATGGGTGAAAAGGGGCTGTGATTGCAGAATCTAATTAATCTACAGGCAGATTCTCTCTCTCAGCTAAACCTAACCTATCAGCTGCAAATTCTTGTCCTGTTAATTTTTCTGAGCCATTTCTCATGTATCTTCTGAACCCAGAAGGCTTTTTATATTTTACCAAGTGTTGTGTAGTGTTTTTTCCAGAGGCACTCACTCTTTAAAGAGACCCAAAAAATAAAGAGGGAAGATACAATGACATGCTTACCTTAAGTTGCTAAAACCCTGTAAGTGATTGTATGAATGCTTTCCTGAGGGCATCTGGTTTCAGACTTTCTTAGGAAATTTTTCTTTAGCATCCTTGCAGTCCTTCTGTTTAATCTTTAAAATTCAGCTTGGAAGATTTTAATGGAAAAAGTGACTGACTGTTGTTGTGAGAATGTTGCAGAAAATGATACCACAGGGTTAGTAGCAGACAATTTTTCCAGTTTAACTGTATTACTCCCTTTCCCAAAGCACAGGTGCATATAGATATATATATGTTCACATGCCTACTCACTTGCGCATATGCACACATGCACACACCCTTTTTCCTTAGGTGCTGCTCAGCATTTCTTTTTGCCAGTGGGCAGATAATTTGCTTCCCTTGCATCTGTGTACTCTTTGGCCAGCTGGCAAAGGATGCTGATGCTGAAAGTGGTCAGCTCCCTGCTGCCAAAAGCATAAGCATGTCTTGCTGAAAGTCTTGCCAAGTTTGGGCTGTGTACGGTGGTTTTGCGTGAGTAGAGACCACAGGGTAGATGCCTCACTCTCCCGATAAAGAATGCACTGTGGCTTCTCCACATTCTGTGGTAAAACACCTGGAAATGTGCTTTCTACACAACTCTCTTCATTACAGAGCCCTGAAAATGCCTTTTATGCTGCGGAACGTGGTCAAGTGTATGGTACTGCGGTGTGACAAAGGAAGTCAGCTGGCTTTAGTTTAGGGGCCAGAGCTTTTGCGATATTGGGTCGAAAGGTGAAGGGTGTGTTCCAACTAAAGTTTGTTTCCACTTTGTGGCAGAGCAGATGGTTTGTCCTTAAGGTGAATGTGATCTCAGCGTTAGCAGAAGGAACCATACAAGTATGTTTTATTATTTCTTAAATTAATTTTAAAATAAGCTGACTCTCCTCTGTTACACACATAGCATTTACATACTGTTTAGATGTTAGGGTTCCATTTAACTCACACTGTAGAGATGGGGAAAAAATCTCATATGAATGGATGCTTTTTTGAGAAACTCTGAATTCACCAAATGAACGAAGAGTAAAGCACGATGAGGAGTGCCATTGACTTCTTCAGTTTCGGAAAGATTTTTGTCCAGAGGCAGAGATGAAATTGTTCACTTTTCCTATATGACACTGGGCCTGGAGGACCCATGAGACTATTGGCATGGGTTGGAAAGCTACTGATTAACTACACATTCCGATAAAATGTGTAACAGCTGTAGTTTATCTCTAGAAGGAAATGGAGATGCCATGATGGGAAACAAGCATGTAACAGTAGCTTTTAACAACCAAAAGTACAGTTATATTGAAGGCTGACTTGGGAGCTTGTCCAAGAGCCACAGAAAACAGTGGGTTTCTTTCCTCTGGGTTCGCTGTGTTCAGTGTCGGGGAGGTGGGAGGCCATCCTACTGCAAGTGTAGGACTTATGCAAGAAAGTGTGAAATGAGGGAGCTGATGTATCTTTAATGATTCTTTATTGTCACAATCCAGCAGTTTAACATTTTCCATTTAAAGTACATATTTTGTCATTACTGATTTTCGGAATGCTAATTTTGATTTAGTTAGGCATCCTTAAAATGTTTTAGAATATGTTATTTTTAAAAGAGCAACAGTTTGGTTTCATAGTTCAGTTTCAAACCGAGCCAAACCATATAATTGAAAACTCATGTTCGTTTATTGTGAGAGAGATGTTTATGTTGAATTAGTATTTGGCATTTAATTTACAGCCTAAGATCAGTACTTTTCTGTGCTGCTGTAAAGTACAGATCACTGGAAGGCCTTGGCCCTCTTTCTAAGGGAGCTTATAAGGCAGCCTAAAAGCTCTATACCTATTGTCGTGAGGTTTGCTATACGGGGGCTTCTGCCACCACTGGAACAATGTGGCAATCTAAAAATAGAAATGCAAACATGATTGATCTAGATCAAACCAGTTTCTGTGAGACTGTGTGATCATCACTGCAGTGAAGCAATTTCCAGATTTCATCCGTGGGGATTCTTTTCCTTCTAAATGTGCATGTGTTACGTTTCCCGACAGGCGTGCTTCCCTCCGTTTTATCATCTGTTTTATATTGTTGTTGATCTTCGGAATATCAGACGCCCTAGAAACCTCAAACCTCAAATCGTCTTGGAGTTTTTTGCGTGCAGCCATCTGATGAAGACTCCGAAGTAGACACCCATGTTCGGCTGTTTGTAGTCATTGCAGTGTGGATGCTGATAGCTATCACACACCTTCACAGTAGGTTCTCTGGCCTGACTCTGTCGGGGAGTTTGGAGATACTTCTGTAGCATGAGAAATGCAGAGTTAGTTTATCAGCGCCTAGCCATATGTGAAACGTTCAAAGGCAGTGTGTGCCTTTTTTGGTTGGTCTCACCAAGATGTAATTATTGGGGGTGAAGCTATCCTATATACATGGAGCAAGAGAGAAACTGGTGATAAGGTTTCTGTGTAGAGAGGAAGAGAGAACGTAGGAAGTTCTGTCAATGAATCCGCCTAGCAGCCATTCCTTCCTATCTGCCTTGTGGTGTCTGGGGCACTGGGTCTGTTTTATCATCTTAACCGCTTCTAAAATAGCGAGTGACAATGTGCAGCCCTCACACGTACGCTGCGCAGGAGGCACAGAAGCCCTTATGCATGAGGATCAACTTGCAGGGACACTGCGCTGCAAATGACTTGCCCAGGCACTTGAAAAAAGGGTGAACTGCTCTCCTAGAATTGGATAATAGCCCAGGTGAGCACTCTTCTGCTGGAATGGAGTGACCTATCTGGTCACTTCTATGTAATTATTTTGCTAGACTATTTGGACTTTTTGGTAGGCTGAAAGTTTTTTTTTTTTTTGGTGGGGTTTTTTTTCCAAACATAATTTACAAGAGGATCACTTTCAGACCACTTGTAAGTTACGTGATTACATTTGAATGTTTGGTTCTGCCCTTGTGTTGAAGTTTATTCAAATGTGACTTTGAAATTCTGATCAAGAATTTAAAAAAAATGGAGGGCTGCATGGTGACTTTACTGTTTTGACTCCTTTTTAATGCAAGAACTGTCTTTAAAATGTTATGCAGATATCTGGGAAAGGTATATCCACTCTCTAGTGGTATATAGTCCATGCATACTTACTTCATTATTTTCACACTTCTTTTTCCTGGACTGATGTGTGTAGTGGTGCTTGCTGATCTCACCATCAGTAGTTTTGTCATGTACAAGCATCCAGGGCCCAGCCTATGTGGTAAAGGGACTGAACTGAAAAGGAAATTGTGGAGTCTTCTGATGGCTCTTAGCGTGATTTGGAGTAAGTCAACTTGTACTTTTTTTGGTAGCACAGTTTTGCTATCTCTTATACAAGGGTAATACCATTTACCTGTATCAGACAGGTATTGCAGGACTGTTTGCAGTGGAAAAACTTGGAGAGCATTGGCTAACAGTGCCTTTTCATTTTATTGATCAATTCTTCCACTTCCTAAAAAAAACCCAAAACCAAACCAAACCAAAAAAAACACAACTAAAACCTCAAAATAATAAACCAGAAAAAAAGCCACCAAAAACTACCCTACTCTTCATGCTTCTGAAAAATAAATTGAAATTAGCACTTACTAATTTGCTGTCCTTGCCAGAAGACAACATACATTCCCACTGATGGACCTAGGAGAACATGTCTCGCAGCTGTACAGCAAGCCAATCTATCACTTGACAAAGGAGAAATTTTCAGCTTTCAGAAATTTCTACCTGAAATAGGCAAAGCTGTTGGAAAGAAAGCAGGTTTAATACTGGAAAGTTCTTTGCCTCCTACACACCCTGGGTCTTTATTATAAGTGTGGTCTACACTTCTACAGCACAGCATGTGCCCAATTCTTGCCTACCTGACCCACACTCAGACTGCTTAATTGAGTGGTGGTAGAAAGAGCTGTCTTTACTAAGAAGCAGTGTTGCCTGTTGATTTCTCCCAGTGAGGTCTGTAGAATGCGCTGTAATCAGTATCT
The DNA here is from genome assembly GCF_000687285.1 of Phaethon lepturus. Lineage (NCBI taxonomy): Eukaryota > Metazoa > Chordata > Aves > Phaethontiformes > Phaethontidae > Phaethon > Phaethon lepturus. Next base: position 113,123 of record NW_010529599.1, on the reverse strand, counting down.
CACAGCTGCCAGCTTTTCCAAGAGATGTGTGGCAGTGCATTTCGGGGATCAGTGCCTTCAGATTTCATCTGATTTCCATTTCAGGGATCTTAGTCCAAGATCAGTGCTGCAGCCCACCTAGTGAACATGGATCAGGTCTTGTGAGTCACAGGGTTGCTGCATCATGACACATCTTGGATTGGTCTTTGTACCCTGCCGTGTATGCTAAATTCCTTAATACTTTTTGGTGGTGGTTGTCGTTGTTTGTGTTTTTCTTCTGAGGGGGAGGTGCAGGGGGAGAGATGGCTTGGAGAGGAACGGTAATTGATAAGTTTTTTGAGGTGATGAACTTTGTATAGCCTCTCAACAGCAGAACGTGGTCAGACATTGGTTTTTACTGATTACAGGGATTTTGCCTGCTTAGGCTTTACCGCTTTTGTCACCAAGTTTGGATTCTAATGAAGTCTGATGGTCAGAAAACTGAAGTTCATGTGTATTCTTTTTTCCCAGCAGGTAAATGATAGCTAATTAGTGTCCATTGATTTGCAGAGGACTGACCCAGGGTCTAACCCTGCATTGAATTGAAACTGTTCGGGGGATTCTAAATTGTCTAGCAAGTTTAATGTACTTGACCATCTTCCTCCAAAGTCTTTGTGCAGTGGTCAGGTAGCATCTCCAGAGTGGCTTCACTACCATTGTGCAGTATGTCAAAAGAAGCTGGATCTAGGGCAATGCTGAATGAGTGAGCAGTCAGCATATCTGCTATCCTACTTTGAATTTCCTTTTTAAAACCTTGCTTTTTGTGCCTATTTACTTAAGACTTCTTGATAAATATAAAATAATGCTAAGGAGAAAAAATGTACACGGTTGTCCTATGCCAGATAATCCTGTTACTTTTGCATGTTGGCCATGTCAGCAGAGTGATTGTCATGACTGACGGTAGTTTTCATGTATTTGTACTGAATGCTTCAGCCAGCTCAGCCAGAGTTCCTGCATCCTGGGAATGTATTGTATATCCCAGAACATCGTGCTGTATGGCTGCAAAAACACATATGCTTGGAAATGATGGGAGCTGTGTAGCTTGCTAATCTTTCATTTCAGATGTAGTTCCAAAGAGGTTTTAAAGATTAGATTGAGATCAACCAGAAAATTAGAGAATTAAAAAGAAAAGCCTTTTTAATAGTTTCAGACTTCAAAAAATTGATTTGGTTTCGATTGAAGCCAAATGTTTTGTTTTGGAAATGATGATTTCTGACTTTTGCACATTTTTTTTTTCTTGGCTGAAACAATTTCAGTGAAGCCCATCCAAGTTAGCAAGACGTTTCTGCAGAAAGAATTTGCCTTTTTCAATGTAAAAGCACCTGTTCTGTCCAGTTTTTATAATGACATATAGATGATGAATGTGGAAAAAAAAATTGTGTGTGTTTTGGGAGAAGCTATCTGCATTTTTCAGGGTATACAGTTCAACCTGCTTGTGATGGATTTTATAGATAGACAACTTTTGTCAGTTAAAGTACGTATAGCATGTCTTTCCACACCATCTACAGGCAGCTTACTTTATTACCTTGCGAGGCAGTGAGATAAGCCCAACATTGATCAAAATGAGACCAGTTAACCCTCCTGAAGTTTTCCACTACTCCAGTTTGGTGCTCCAGGTTCAGAAGTTGCCTTGTTTAAAGCATGTATCAGTATAGCTTTATTACATGCAGAGCATAGTGAATGTAGTGATGGTTTTCACAACCACAATGTCCTGTTTCAAAGTAGTGCATTCATATGCATCAGATGTGCTCTACTGCCAGCTGTTTTGTGCTAAATAACACAAAAAAAAATTGCAAGCAGTGATAGGTAGTTGTGCATATCTACAGTTACCACAGAGACCTAAATGTTTTAGTGCTTCATTGTTCTACCCTAACAAAGAAAAAAAAGCCTCATTGTATCCCATTAGATAAATATAGGCAGTCAAGATATGTATTGGAGTCTTCCTCTGATCTGATTTACAGCAGGGTAAATTTGAAGTAACTCTGAGGGAGTTTGAAGGAAGTGGAGGGTAGAAACAGAGCAGTCTCTCATGGGGATATTCCTGGCACTAAGCCTCTGGGTAAGTGTGGGATGTGGGTCCAGGTCAGCCAGTGGGTTCTGCAAGTGAGACTTGGAGCATCTTAATCAGTAGTGCACCTCTCCTCCAGGACTACCCAGGTTGTCCAGGCTCTTGACTACAACAACTAACTGAATACTCCCTTGTGTAGTGTCACACATATTTCCTCTTGGAACTTTGGGAAATTTAACAAAATGTTCACGTTCAGCAGTAATAAGTGCCCCTTTATAAATGATGCTGGGTATCTCAGAAGTATCTGTAATAGACTGTGTAGAGCAGAATCTGCCAAGGAAAGATTTTGTTTTTCAATTGAAACAAAATAGTGTAAATCAAATAGTCTCCAGTGGAAAGTGCTGACCTTGCTTTTAGCAGGAGTCACTTTTACAATAACTACTTTCAGATTTTCTTTTCTCTCTCTCCCCCCATATGTATTTTTGTAGCTGTGCACCTTTCACCGCTCTCCATTCTCTTTCTCTCTGCATCAGTTTATGGATTTTGCAATTCTTGTACAAATAGAGGCTGTGTGACATTAAAGACCGTACACTCTTCTGGGAAATTTAACTCATTGTGTCTCTTACCTGCTTGCATAAATGGTGGTAGCCCTGACTGAAAATGTTGACATCTTTTTCTGAGTTGCTCTAGAGGTAATTCAAGAACAGATCTCTGGCAAAACAGGGTCTTTTGACTGAAGCATAATAACATTTTAACCTATTTTCATCTGTAAAAACACTCTGTTATTTTTCATGAGTAGTGAACCTATTGTGGGTAGTGATGCTGCTAACTCCTGCATCCTGGTCAGGTTCCAGCTTGGATCATTATCAACATAAATCAGTTATTCTCCTGGAAACTTTATTCAGATAAATTATCTGCACTTCCTGTCTTAAATTCTTATTGTGTTGTTCTGCAGTGCTAGCCCCTGTTTCACGTAAGATGCATTTGAGATTTGAGTTGAGGCAATCACTGCATACGCTGGAGGATACCATTTGATATTAAAGTATATTTTCCTTGCGGGCTTTTCTGAAAAGATTTTATGCTTCCTTGGTAATGTCTGGAGATTCCCTGTGTTAATAAGAATTGTTTTGTTAATTGATTCCGGAATCTGCTGCTCTGGAATAGCCTGCCTTAGTCAGGATCTTCACGTCAATTTAAAAATGGCATCATTCTGGACAAAATTGCAAGCAGGATTAATATGATTCCTCCTTTCTACTATGTGGTCTGTAAAAATGCTTATATCAGCCCTGTGTATTTCTTGTGTATGCTGGGTTGGATTCAATCTATTGCAACATTTTCTGTAAGGGGATTAAAATCTTCTTGAAAATAACTTAATAAAAATTGATTATTAATTGTGTTTTCAAGAAGCCTGGGTGAAGCTATGTATGAAATAAGAATCTATCATTTCTGTTTCTCAGAAATCCATCTGTGGAATTCAGGGTATGTGGAGTACACTTGCAAAAAGTATCAGAAAGCTCCAAAGACAGGAGACCTTCTTCTGCAAAATGGGTGTGGGAAGGGCAATAGCAGTTTAAGGTTCTGCCCTGTTGTCCTGTCTGCCTCCTTCCCGGATTGAAGATGCTACAGAAGTGTAAGCATTAAGATCAACCCTCCTGGATAATCAGGACCGTGACTTTGTTGTGCGTGACAGAGGAGGGGCTGCAGTTCAGACACTGCTGACTGCCTTCTCCGCTGAGCCTGCCAGCAGAAGGCTCAATTAGTGCCAACTGCAGGAGTGCAGCTCCGTTAAAGGCCTGCGTCCACTTGGAACTGTTCATTTAAGCTCTCATTATGGACTTTAGGTTAATAGCTGTGTACACTGCTACCTAATCATTTACCTGAAACTGAGAGACTTCGTTTGACCAGTTTAGCCATCCTCCCACCCAGTTTGTTTGAGGTGGCTTTTTTGTGGCTGAGTCACACTTCTCTCAGAGATTTAAAGTTGATCATGTTACGCTGTGATGATTATAGCTCAAGTGTGTAGAGATTTATTGTCAACATAGAATAAAAAATTGTAACTTTAAAATATTGCTAATCAAAGCAGTAAAGATCTGCAGCTTGATAAATTCACCCATTCTTAAAAGCTGGCTTTTCTCTCTGCATGTCCTGCAGACAGCTTTACTTTAACAATATAATCAAGGCTTTAATTTTGAAACAGCCACTGATTTCGTTTCCAAAGGCAACTTCCACAGTACAGCCCGTCTCGTTTCTCAGAAGTGTAGAGGCACCAGCTGGGTTGTGAGCTTCCCCTGCTTGTCTGCCGGAAAGCGAGTGTTGTCTTCCTGAAGATGTTGGTGCTATTAATCTTTTTGCTGTTGGCCGTTACGCTAGAAACATCCCACTGAAATGCTTTCTTGGTGTGGCTGAGTGTGCTGGTTGTCCTTTGTATTACACTAGCAATAAGCTTGGATAATGCTCCAACTTGAAGATTATTTTAATTGCCAGGATATAGATTTTCTGAACAGGCTTTAAGACTGAAAAGTGATTGTTTATGGCTACAGATGGAACAATGTGACTTTTTTAACTTGGTCCGGCAGCAGTTTGGTTATCTGGATGTGTGCACATAGGCTGTTGCTTCCTGCTCAGTAGCAGTCTGTTCAGAAGGCCAGGGCATTTCTGCAGAGCTCATCTGATGGAGTTTCTTTGGAGCATTACACTCTGTGTGGAGGAGCTGAGGTGATGGCTTTGGCTCCCATTCATGGTATCCGCAAGAAAGAAATTGCTGCAGTCTGGTGGTGTATTGAGCTCTCTGCAGTGATGTCTCATGGCAGCACAAATCCTGCCTGGAAGCAGATGAATGCCAACCTCTAGGTTCTTGGGAGAACTGAGCATTCCTGTTTTCCCTAGAGCACACAACACACATCTTGTGATTCCTAACTGGTGAAATAGGGTCGAAAACTTAATAATAATTCCCAGTGGTTAGGAGATTTTCCTGCAGGAGATATGTTCAGAGCCTCAGGGCTGGTGACCCACTGATCTGCAGGCTGGGCAGCAGTGGTGTTGCTGTGCTGCCCACAGCCCAGCAAGGCAGCCAGGGAGAGAGAGTCACTTCAGCCACAGCAGTTGGATCTTTTTTCACTTCAGAGCTTTGGAAGTTTTCTTTGGGATCTGTACTCTGCAGAGATGTGTTTTTTCCCCTCTAGTCAGCTGTCTTTATTCCTTTTCCTCTGTTCTCTGTTGTTGCCTTGCTTTGATAGATAGGAGCAGATAGACCATAATTAAAAAAAAAAGAGCTATTTCACTTCCCAGAGACAGTGAACACGCCTGTGAATGGCACCTTCTGTTCCCTGTCTGCCTGGGTTCACCTCGCACCCATCCGCCTCAGCGTCAGTCTCACTCCCATTGAGCTGTTAGATTTGTTTCGCTCTCAAAAACTCATTTGAGTGGGCAAGTTTTACACTGAAGTAGTTAAAAGTCCCAAACTTGCTCACGTTTCCTGAGAAGTGACATTCGTTATCCCCAGGGTAGGTTCAGTCAGATCACTGGAGCTTTCTCTGAATCCAGTTTGGCTTTTGAGATGGTTGCAGATCCTTGGACTGTATGAGGTTCCTGCGGAGCTGGAACTGCTGTAACACTGGAGGGATCCCGGTGCTTTCAGTGGAGCCTGTATGTAAATACAGTAACTGGGTGAATGAAAAACCAACAGTATAATCCTTCAGCGTTTCTTTAGTTTCTTGAAGCCTCCCATGCCTTTTGCACTGATAGGAGTCTTCTACCGCTCCCAGTGATGAACCCCCTAAAACAAATGACTGAGATTAGTATTTATATTTATAAATTTTATAATATCTATAATATTTATAGATAACCACAGAGATCATTTCTTCCTCTCAAGCTGTTTATTTTTGGGCAGCCCAGTGAAACTGATGAAATTGCCAGTTGTTTGAAATGCTACTGCTAGTTGTTTGAATGAACGGTATTGATTATAGTTACAGGACTATTCATCTCCTACTGGCACGCATACAATACATGTATTATAAAAATGTTGTCTGTTGACAGCTGGGTTATGAAATGATACACTGAATTATGCGTCCTTATGGGCAGTGTATACATGGACTTTTCTTAATCCTAATTCCAAAGTATTAAAATTACTTAAAGGAATACAGAATGGAGTGTCAGGCACCGAAGACTATAATAATACCTTCATTAGAAACAACCTGTTAACAAATTGATGTTGAAATGAGCTGACAAGATGAAACCTCAACGGGTGCTAACTGGTCTAAACAATCTTCTGCTGTGGAGGTAGAAAAAAATTTATTTTACTACATGAGTAAAGGATTTCTTAGAAGATGCAGATATAAAAGAGACCATTTAAATCTACTTTATTGCCACAGTTTTGTTTCAAAAATCAAAGAAAACCTTAAGGCAAGCCCAGTTTGCAGTGTATATAGCAGTAGTCTTCTGGTGTCATAGCAAATACCTTCACCTTTCTGATGTTTTTTTATTAAAAAAAAAAAAAAAAAAGGCAGTGATGCAGGGATTGTGTTTGTCTACACTTACCCGCAAAAGTTTTCCGTCCTTCATTCTGTCCCTTACTTAATGGTGTGTATCCCAGTTGCCTGGGTTGCTCTGTCACATCGCCTTTTGCTGCGGGGTTCACTGGAGGGAAGCTCAGCAGATGGCCCTTTGGCTGCAGCTTCTGTCCCTTTGCTGGAACAATCTGTTGTTGAAACTCAAAATGGGTTAGAACAAACCCCAAAAGTTGGAATAAAACCCGCTCTCTTGTTTTACAGGTGTGATCTTTCATTGATGCATTACTGTATATTTGAAGGATTCATATTTTGAAGAACTATGATTGTTAAGTAAAGATTAGATAGACTTTTAAGTACCGTGCTTGAAAATTTCCATTGTCTTGCTCTGTAGTCACGAGCGATCAAAAGTAGATTAAAGTGCTCAGAGCACTTTTTTTTTTCAAATTTTACTAATGCTTACTTGTTTATACCTGAAATAACAGCATTGTTTCTGGTAGTTGCAAGAGAGCAGACTTTCCCCATATTAACCTGAACTAATTGGTGCATTGAAGTTAATTTGAATTGCCCAGTGGTGACAGATGTAACTGTAGAATGCTTGGGTGTGTTTTTAACATACATTTGCAACTATAGCAAACTTGTTAAATAACTGCATTTAAGGTTTTATAAAATACGTAAGTCCAGATCACAGCTGGAGTAGGTTGACTCAGGATGCCTGACGTAAGTGGATGGAAGCAGATATATATCACCATGATTCTTAAAAAGGTATTTAACAGTTCTTTTTGGCAGTCTAGTAGATAAAAATCTTTACAAATATGTGTTGTTCAGTTGCCAAAGGATCATATTATTCTTCAGCTTGCGTTACCTATGATAGCTTTTAAATGGAATATTTTTTTAACATAATTTCAATTTTCCATGACATACACTATCAATTTCCTGAATAGGAAAATAATTTTTTCTCTTGTTCTTTCTTCCTTTTTCTTCAGAGTCGGAGGTTTTTCTTTACCAATAAGTAGTACATTTGTAACCATGAAAAAGCTTCGTTTGAGCATCTCTTGTCATTGTTTTTTTCAGATCCTAGCAAGCCACTTTTTATGTCTGCTTCCTTCTGCTCAACACTTCTGCTTTCTTTTCCTTTGTGTCAGTCTCTGCAACGAAGCTGTTGTAAGGCAACCATATTTTATTTTGTGTTTTATTTTTAAATTCTTTCTCTAAAAATTTAATCTGTTATAAGACAGGATATTTGCATGCTCATCCCCCATAAAAGTGGCTAAGTTAGTGGAATAAATATGATACACACTTAGGGGAGAATAGACACCCCCACCCCACGCTGACAGTGTAGAGAGAGATGGATTCTGTTGATAATTTGTGCCGTGCAGCGGCTGGCAAGATGCAATAGTAAGGATAAAATACTAGCTACCACACTTGGCAAAATTTAGGGGTCTCTTCAGCTGTGAATGGCTCCGCTTAATTGTTAGTGAAGCCTCCCCTGCTGAAGTGATGCGTCAGAGCAGCACAAGCGGAAGAGTTGTGACGGCTGGATTTGCTCCTGCTGCTCATGAACTGGGTCCACTGCAAATGCAAACAGTGGGTGCTCCCCTTATCTCTAATTAAAGCATGGATGCCGGATTGACTATTCGGCTGTGGTGTGAAGTTGCTCAAAAACTAACTTGGGAGTTGAAAAGCAGGTTTTTTTTACTTGATACATATTCTCAATACCTCTGCCTTTCTGGCTTCCTCAGCAGAAAGGACAGCTTGAGGGTGAGAAAATGTGCAGTGATGAATCTCTCTTTTTCTTTTCTTTTTCATTATGGAAAAGTCATATTTTCTACTGTTCACCTCTGAGTAAAGAGGAAAACTTCCTGGAAATCCTGGGGAAAGATGGCCTTCCCTAAACGGTATTTTCTCATTCTTCTGTGGAGCTGCAATATGACTGATTCTGTCCTGCTTGTCTTTTAAAGATACAAGATCAATTATGATAATAAGGATTACATGTGATAGTTATCTGGCTTCTTAAGAAAACAATGGCAGAAGGAGGAAATAAGGAAGAGCAATATTGTCATTTGAGAGGGTGCTTTTATATGGCTTGTAGCTAAAAGTCTTTATGTATGATAACCTTCAATATTCTGTGTGCTTCTCCATAAAGACATTAACAGCTTGTTGGAGAGCTCAGATGTTGAAATCAGACACTCTAATGTCCAAACTTGCCTTTCAGCAGTCTGCTCAGCTGTATAAAAGGCTGGGTGGATATTCTAATTCAGGCCCCTACTTTGTCCTCTGTTAGTAGCAATATCTATTGTAAGAGTTAATGTGCCAGTGTGTAGTCTCCACCGTGATCTTCCATTAGATGTCAGTCAGTTCTGCTTCTGGGTGTGTTTTTGTCTTTCAAGAGAGTAAGAACATGTGGGCTTGCTTAGCTTAAATAACTGGTTATTTTTCAGATCTAGTTAGTCACAAGCTCAGGTTTTTCACCCAAACAATCTTTCCAGGGTCATCTATTCAAGTAGCTTTTTCTAATCTTAGGCAACAATTTAACTTTTTAAATACAAAACCCCTGGATTATGCTGTTTTAGAGGAAGAAGCCTTACTTTCTCAATCATGTCTCCTCTCGTGGTTGATTTTCTTTATTTTTGAAGTCTTGATTTATTTTTTTCTTTCATATCAAACTTGTTTTTATTCTTTTCCACTGCAATCATGTCATGGGTTAAATGCACATCTCCTGTGTGTGCAGACAACATCTGCTTATACCAAAGACAAAAATTTTAAAACTATATGTAAAGCAGCATCATTGTGTAATATTACTGTAATCAGTAATGTTTCTTAACAAGCTACACAACAATATGATTGCTTGACTCTTGAGAAGAGTCTCACAAAGGTGAGTTAAGATTTACAGGATGAGATGGATTTCTCATTTGCTCCCCTTGGTCTCCCAAAACTGATATTCAGGAATAAATCTTTTAGGAGAAGAATTTAATTATCTTGCATTTCGTACATCATTGACTCTAATTGACTATGCTTTGGATTCTCATTTGGGAAGTTTGAATGGATTCTAGATATGACAGTTTTAGAAAGAGACTTCAAAATGTGGCTTCCCAGAAGACTGGGAAGTACACACAAGTACAGTGTGATTTGTTTCACTTACTGACTTGACCCAGCACATCTATTCCGCTTAAATGAAGTCATGAAAATCCTAGATACTGTACTTACTTACATTTGTTTGAAGCGTCCTTTTGGTAAAAGAAAATATTTTTATTGTGGCAGTTTGATGGTTTCTCTTTATTCCCTAGTAATATACTCCATGTTATGTCTTTATTCAAAGTCAATTGTGTGATAGCAAGATATTTGTCATTTGAGAATAGTTTTGGGGGCTGTGGGGAGGAAGGAGAGGACCAAGTAAGTGGTAGGAAGCCACAGCTTTAGAAAAGGATCCAGAGCCAGGAGAGTTAAATTGAGCTTCTTTGTAAGATGTGAAATTGCTTGAAAGAACTCCCTTTCTAGGGCATAACCTCGGTGTGTTTGCAGGTGCGGTTTTGAAAGATTTTCAATTACTGTATCATGGGTTGATTTTATGGAAGGGAAATTTTCTTTCTGAAGAACAGAAATTAAATCATACTTGCTTCTTTTGGAACTAATGTGTAGTGTGTATCCATATATTCATGGCTACTGAATTATTCTGCTTCTGTTAATCTCTCTTTCTGTCCCTATAGTTCCTCAACAAAACAAGAGTTCAGATTCAGAGTATTTTGATTCCTCCAAAGTAAAGAGGATGCTGCTATCAGCTGGCGCCGTCTGAATCCATGTAAAACCCGAGAATTTTGGTGGGATGAAAGATTTTTATTGAACGTAGATTAAAACAGAATAATATCCCGATGGTTCTGTGTTTAAAGAGATACTGCGAATTCATGGATTACATCTACTCTGTGTAAAATTGTCTTTCTGGCTGTCCTTACTCATAGCACCAACATGACTGTCATTGGAGGAAACCAGAGCGGGGAAAAAAACATTTACTCTTTTTTTTTTTTCCTCATTCATTTTTGCAAGTAACAGCAACTTCTGACTTGTTGCAGGATTGCATCCCTGTGTTTGTTAGTCTCATCACTTTCTGTGTCTTCATTTTTTTTATACAGTAACAGTAAAAAGAGGAAGAACTGTACATAAAAGTATGCTGTTAAATCCATAAAAAAAAAAAAAAAAAATCTTTGAGAGAGCTGGTCTGAGTTCAGGGCCTGAAACTGCCTTGAAAAAAACCTGACTTTTGTCCACCTAAGGATGGAACAAATACATTGAAGAGGATGAGGAAGAAGAAGCTGGGATAACACAAATTTACTACTTGAACAAAGTAAAATAAACTGTTCCAATATAGTAAGTCAAATCTTGGTTCCTTTCCTTAATAGGATGGCTTCAGTAGGATTTAATTTAGGACTAGTTGCACTAAGCCATGGAAGAATGGAGCCAAGAAGGTGTGTTGGTTTGATTTTAAATTCTTTTGATGGTTACAAAATAACCTAGGAATTTTCGGTTCATGGAGTTGGACATTTGGTTTGATGGGGTTTGCGCAGGTCTCAAGACTTCTTGACATATTGGACTGACAGTGCTGCTTAACTAAAGCTAGTGACAGCCTAACTTCATTTGCATTTCTGGCATGTATTTGCAGACTTTTGGTTTAAGTGGAAAACTGTTAATGTCAGTAGCTTGCTATATGTCTGTACAGTAACAACCATGCGCCTAACCAAAAAGGATGTTAGGAGTGAATTACTCTAATGAGAAAGATTAGAAACAAATCAGAATATTTTTAATGTTTCACAGCTACTTGCTGCACATTCAGCAGTGAGTTTAGCCCCAGAGGCAAAGAATGGTGTAATAGAGGGACTTGAATGCCTGTTTTTCTTTTATAGGTGATCTCTGTAGAGCAGGAGGTAAGAAATATTGTCTGCCCTTCTTCGGGAAGCTTGGAAGAGCTGATGAAATCATCAGTCCATTTTTATGCAGGAGGATTTAAATCTTCATGTCTTCAATGTATTAAATTATTATGAGAAAGTCATTCTATTGTTATCAAATTCATTTTTCTTATGCAAGTTTCTATGCTGTTTTTGTCATAGAAAGGTATTGTCTCACTGATAACATTGCCAGTGTGAAGGAGGGCTTAGACTGTCTCATGTAAATGGAAAATATATGGAGAAAATCAGAGTACAAGGAGTCTTGCATACTTATAACTGACGTTTCTTGGACAATGAGGTCTCTTACACCTTCTATTATAGCCTGGAGAAACCCTTCACTTAGCCCATTAATCTATCTGAAAAGCTTTACTACCCGAGTTCACCAAATAAATCTATTTCAAGGCCTACAAAATTTTCAAGTCCAAAAATAATCTGTTGATGGGCTGCTTTGAAAAGTTTGACACTGTCAGGGAGTCTGAAAATCAGACTGGGAATATTCAGTAACAATAGCCTAACATTAGCTCTGTACAATGGATTGGTTTAAACAAAGACACATTATCATAGTCCCTTCTGTTGTCCGCTATTTTGATAGGCAGTATAGAATTACATGGAGGGCGGGGGGTGTAGAGAGATTTCCTGGTTTAGAACTTAAGTTTGTGATGAGCTGTTTTTTGCTGAGTAATGTGAACGCTTCTCTTGATAACTATTACAGTGTTTTTAATAAAAATACTTATTTCAAATTTAAACTGACATTGGCACTGACATTTGCAAGCTAAAATTCAGAGTCTTTAATCTGTAAAACTTGGAAGATACTGTGAATTCACTTATAAGAAATTAGTAAAGTAGAGACTTAATACGTTTATATTTCGTAGGACATGGGTACGTTTAGTTTGAAGTAAGGCGTTCTTTGTAATCTCTAACTGGAGTCACATACTCGTTTCTGTTGTGTATAGCAAGCTGATTTTTTTTTTTTTTGAGCTTATTTGAAAGGGAGCCAAAAAAGATTAATAATCGAGTTCATTGAGTTCATGAAACAGTTCTTCCGATGCTTACGTCTGTGCCTGCTGTGAATAGGGGCTTCCCTACCTACAGAGCTTTGTTGTGTCACCCAGAACTGGCAGGATTTCTCTCCAGTTTGTCATCTCTCGGTAAGATCCTTCCTATCCTTAGCGCGGTTTTGTTCCATGGTTGACCTCCTAGAACATGTGTTGCAAACAAGGGATAACCAGCAATGGGGACAGACCTTCGGGGTGACAGCGCTCCTCTGGAAAAGAACTTGTCCTGCAGCTTACCACAGAGCTTCAGCAATTTAACAGCCATGTGAGAACTTCCCTAAGACAGAGAAATTGATTGCCACCTATCATCCAAACTGCTCCAGTTAAGCTGTTTGGTGCTGGTAGACTCGCTATAGAGACTGCTGTCATAGGGACACACACTGCTGTTTTAAGACAGTTTCCCCCAGCTTTGTAGTCATCTGGGTATTGCACAGTTGTGTTTGAGACACTGGTGAGACTCATTGACTTGTTCCTTGGCTGGACAATAGCCCCTAAATGGCCTAATTCATTATGGTACAGCACGGACTGACTGAGAGCTGTGGAAGGTTCACTGAACTGTCTTACTGAATGAGGGATCCACAGTGCATTGCTCTTTAGAAATTCATACTTACTTTCTGCCATGAGGATTAGAGTTTTTGTTTCCAAGACCAGAAAAGACTTGGATAGCATTGCGGTTCCTTTGTTGGTTTGGACTTCCCCTGCCTCAGTTTTCCTCTCCCTCCTGAGTTTACACAGTGTTTTTGCAGGATGGTTGGAATTTGTGTATACAAGCAAGGTGTTAGCAGATTTAGTGATTCTTGTGAAAAGCAAGAGAGGAGAAATTTTTTAGATCCTTCTAACAAATGCTGCTATTACAGAGGGATTTGGATTAAGGATGTTAATGCATCTCTGAGGATGGAGCATGTCTGTGAACCAAGAGGCTAAGGAATGAGTTGGAAAGTAGACCTGATATAGATGATTAAAGAGTAGTTTGAAAAAGTGTGTATTTCAATAGCAACAGAGTGGCTTAAATATGTACTTTATTTATGTGCAAGGAAACATCACATGAAAACAGTCTTATGTTTGAAATACAGTACAAATTATTAAAACCAATCATCTACCAGAAACTCATAATACGAAAATACTAAGGAGTTTGCAGTGAGCAGACTGGTTAACTGTGCATATGAAACAACAAAAATTCATGACATCACTGATAATAATCTTTGTAAGTATTTGATAGCAGCACACACAGTCTCACCTATCAGTTTCCACCTTTTCAATCAAAAGAGCCGCCAGCGACTTCAGATGTTGGTTACAATAGAGATTAAACCAAAAAGGGTACAGTGAAGATGCTTTTGTACATAAAACTTCCCTTCCTTCAGTCACTTTAGACTCTTCAAGGGGCACCAAGAATTCAGGCATAGGAATCTCTTGGATCGGGGGATGTGGATGCAAAGCATGATAAGAAGCCATGGTGTGAACAATGTGTGTAGCTTGGTAACTTTGGTAAATGTCAGAATATTTTCATAGGAAAGCTAATGTTCGTTAACCATGTTTTCAATATGGAGGAGCTATAATGGAGGTAACATAATTCAAAAACTTCTAAATATATCTGTGGTTCTGCATTCATTTGTATTTGTGGTGACGAGACCACAGCGATGTTCTCTGGCTGGCCTGGGCAGTGGTTGTGAATAAAAGAGCTTCTAACTCATAGCAGGGGAAGTTAAGGGAGTCATCTTATTTTCTGTTAACTCTATCAGCAAGTTTGAGAGAGGGGGCGGGGCGGGGGGGGAGGGAGAAATGGCTGTTCTCTGAAGTCATCAATTTATGGGTGCTTTCCTTCTAGGTGAGATTTTAGTAGATGTTAGTAGAGAAAAGACTAGGAAAGTGTGGAAGTGCCATGGTGTAAATCAGACTAAATCATCTGAATACCTCCCAAACAGCTAGGTTGTAATGCATCACTGAAGGGGGATCTCCTACCAGAGTGAGCCTCTTGGTAATTTGGCCCTCAGCTCTGATTTGGTGTCTTGTGCACATACTTCAGTCTGTGTCTGTTCATTAAAACACCCAAGCTTGTGCTTAAGTTTATGCATGCAGCTTTGGTATCTAGGACATTTAGTAAAACCTTGCTGGTGTCAATGAAGCAATTCTGTGCATGTAGAATAAGGTTAACCATGCTGTGGTTCTTCAGGTGCGCATGCTTCTAGAGAAATTCAAGTGCTGCCCCACACTGCCACTGTCTCATGACACACTAGGTTTCTGATGAGGACTTCTAGGACCTCTTGAGTAGAACCAAAGGGCTGCTAGCCTGACTTTGGCATGAGGCATTTGGCTCTTCTCTGTCAAGAGAAGATATGGGAAGAGTCCCACTTCTCTATCACCATCACATGTGCCGCAGTCTCATGCTTTTGCTGATGATGGACGAGATTGATCTCTGTTTATCAATGTAGCAGGGTCTCATGGAGCACAGAAAAGTAATGGATTTGCACCAGGCTAACATTTCACTATGCAGCTGGCTGAGAGCAGACTTTGAACCAGTATTTAAAGCTGCAACAACCTGCCCAAACCCTCTGAGATTAACAAATAATTTCAAACTAGGCCTGTCGCAGTTGGCTGTCCCCTCCTCTGAAAGGGCAGCACTCAGTTAAGAATTAACATGTAGCAATGTGACTTTTCTTTCCTAATCAGGCTTTTGCTGTACCATTTCCATCCATTTTGGCTTCCACATTATTCAGCTGTGCACCAGACAACTCTTTTGTTATGTGCCAATTAACCCAGCTTGATAAATAGTGATTATGCATAATTTATACAGAATAATATTCTTCTTGTTCCCTGTAAATAAGGCACTGGCTTAGCTGAGGGTACTGGTCTGTGAATTACTGTCAGATGTGATCATGAAGGTCCAGGATGCTGGTAGCAAGGACTCTCTGGATTGTAAGGCAGATAGAAATGATACCGAGAATAAAACTGGGGGGGGGGGGGTGCTTTTGATTTTGTAAGGGAAGTTGAGATTTTGGTTTTGCAGTTCTGTAGTTTGCTCTTTGAATGTACTGAATAGGCCTGAGTTCTAGTCCAGCTCTCGCTGAAGTCTGTGGGAGCTTCTGCAGTGATGTTGGTGGGTACTTGATTGGACCCCCAAGGAGAACCTTCAGATGATCTCCCTGGCTGCGGAAGCCAGATTTGCACAGCCCTTCTGTTTCCTCTTCTGCGTTAACTGATCTGAAGTCTCTCAGACTGATAAGCTGAGAGCAGAGGGGCAGGAGGAGTGGGTGAGAATTGCACAGCCCCATGAACCTTGAGTAAACAGGGAGAGGAGGTACGGAAACGTGCAATTCAGACCACCGGTCCGAGATGCACTCGCAGTGACAGCACTTGCTGGAATACTATTGCAGAGCCTCCGGGAAAGTGTTAGGCACTGTTGCTTTGGGTAAACTGGGCGGGCTGTCGGCCAGCACCATGCTCTGCATACATAGAGCCGACTGGGAACCCTCTGGAGCTGGAGGCTGCTTGTGCAGCTGCTGTTTTGGCAATCGCATCCCCTTTCTCCGTGGCCAACCTTTATCCTGGCCTTTACCTCATGGTGAATTTTACCCAGTTCAGTGATTCCAGGTGTGTTTGCCATTTTGCCTCTTCTATTTCATCCTCTGTAATATATCCCCACAGGCCTGTAAATGGCACCACCTCAGCAGACTCAGATCATCTTTCATCACACTGCCAGAGCCTTGTTTTGATTTATTGCCTTTCACCACAGCGGCCCAGAATGAAGTCAACTTCTGAAATCACTTAGGGAAGGATCTGCTGGACAAGCATACATTTAATAATATGCCTCTGCCTTTTTATTTCCTCCATTCTGGGATGTTCCAATGAAATAAGAAGTACGTTCAGAGTATCGGAGTGCTGGAGATGGCTGCTGCTGATTCGCAGCTCTGAGGCGCAGCATCGCCTTTAACTGCTGCGCTTCAGTTCAGCTGTACATTCTGCCTAACATCCTCGGCTGTGAAATGCTGCTGTTTTCTGCTGGGTGCAAGTTAGTTATTTTTTCTTCATACCACAAAATGCTTCTTTTTCTCTTAGGTTGTTGTTTAAAGTATTGACAAAATATGTGACATGGATCATCTCTGAAGATGATAATGATAGCCACTTGGATATTCCCTGGTCTACCACATCCTGTCAAATTCACATTAAAAACACTTTTTTGAGCATGTCTCTTTGTTCCAAGGCAGAGTGCTTAATGTCTTGTGGAACTCTTATTACTTTGAATAAAATTATAGAAACATCCGTGATTTTCTGTTGAACTATTAAATGTTCTATGGGTTTATTAGAATATGCATATTAATTGGCTGTCTGTAGGTAAATGGCTTCTAAATTTCCTTGTGTCTCATAACTGAATAACTTTTTAAAGAATGGGCTTTTTCATATTTTTTCCTCAGATCAACTTTTTTAGAAAAATTGCTTCAGAAATTAAGAGATATAGTTACAGTCCAGAGTGATCACAGCATGCTGGCATAACATACTAGATTAAAATTAAAAGCATTTCAAATGGTGCAACAGATGGAAACAAGTTACTTAAGTGTGTGTAACATTTGTGTTGCATGCACACTGTCCATGTTTCTGCAGGGATTAGTCATGAAACAGGAGTTGGAGTCTCGGATGTGAAGAACACAGGTGATCATTGTTTGCTGTGAAAATATTTAGACTCTCGTGGGAAAAGCTTTGCCAGGTCCTCTGATTCCCTCACACAGGTGTTAGCTCATATTCCACACTTCAGGGAGAAAGGAGTGTGTGGTTACGTGTACAGGATAGACTAAGCCTTTTCTCAAAAGGCAAAAGCTCAGTGAACTGCTTTACATCTACACGTTAAGCCTCTAACATTCCCCAAACTTGAGGTCAGTGCCTGAACTCTTAAGCATCCAGGATTGTGGAGCTGCCCATCAGGAGCAGAGTTGGCATTGCACGTACTGCTGTTGTTGGCAAGGTCTTGATGATCCTGGTGCAACCGAGCAGAAACATCTCTTCTTCAAAGCGTAAAAGGCTGATACCGATGCCTTTCCATTTCTCTCCAGCAGTGAGTTTAACTGTCTATGAAGAGAGGCCTCTTGCTGCTCCTCCTACAAGTATCTCCTTTGGTGTCAGCACCAGCATAGGCAGTAATGGCAGTGGAAGAGCTCACGAATAACACAAATCCCCAGCATTTAAATCTGAGTTCTGTAACAGTGTTAGAGTCTTCTTTCTAAGAGTTTTTGGTTTTAAACTGTGTGGTATGTATTTGATGTCTTACCTTTAAAACTAAAAGGAATTCGTCCTTGTGAGCAGCGTGTGGGGGTGGTGGGATGAGGATGGAAAGTGGTCTGTTAACAGTAGATTGTTGTTTTAGGGTGGTTTCGAGGATTCCCGAGAAGGGTAAACACATATACATAGACTACAAGGGGAAAAAAAAAAGCAAGCGTTTTATTAACTACAGACATGAATTACACTAAGGGTGTTTTGCAAAGCAATTGTCTTACCAACCCGCGGACTGTGAGGAAGATGGACCATCTGTACATTCTTGTATCGTCCTGCGCCACGAGTTCAGCCCAGCAGTCGGTAGGTGCCAGCTTTACGTGGGTGTCCCCACGGAGGCAACGATGACCTCGCAGTACACCGGCCCACTGCCCTTCGGGAAATCCCGGTATTTATACATTTGCAGAGGAACGAGTTTTGACACACGTGGCCAGCAAGTGTCAGAACACGCCTCGGTTGCCACCTCTCAACACAGGGAGCCTATGGCGTATGTGCCCGCTGGCCAGATGTGCTGCACGCGCCACAGCCATCGCGTCTGTTGGTTCGTAGGCTTTGTTCGCGCAGCATATTACCATAATCCAGCAGTCACGTATCAGCCATGCTCAAGCCAATAGCAGAATGGTACAAGGCAAACAAAATTGTGAGTTGTGCTTCATATTCCTCCGTTACTGCACGTCTTCCACATCCTCCCCTAACCTTGATCAACTTTCTTATCTCTGTGGGCTGTTTCCTCTCACCCAGCATAGTATCTTTCTTACCCAGCCATCCGTTTTCTCCTGTGCTAACTGCAGTTTTCTCACAGACCAAAATTCCATCTGTTAACCCCTCCACTACGGTTTTCTCAGCTATCTACGTCTCACCCAGGGTCCATCCACAGACCAAAATTCCATCTTTTAACCCCTCCGTATACAATCGTGGATTGCCAGGATGGGTTGAAAAATAGAAAACGACTATAATTTGTGGTGCCTGATCTGACAGCTTGAACCCCATCTTGTAAAGACACTAGCAAGATATTCTGATCAGCACAAACTTAAGTATAGTCCTCAAATACCTAACATATTTTTTCAGTCATCCTCAAAAAAAATCAGTTGATTTGTATGGCATGTATATATCTTCTCTCACCTTGAATCCATTTTAAGCTTTAAACCCCTATTTTGCTTCCCTCAAACTCCGATAGATTATGCTTCAAATTGAGCGTGATAATATGATTCACAGCCTTTCAGAAGAAATGTTCTCATAGAACTCCAAACCCATGGTGTTTTAAAAAAATCAGTGTTTAATAGTGATCCCAGTTAAACAAAACCTTTCTTTATAATTTGGACCTACTGATGAGGGGCTGACACTTCCTCAGAATGGGGTGGATTGACTCCTGGGTTTCTTCCACCATCAGAAGTGTGTTGTAGAGAGATTTGGGTTTTTTTAATGGAAAGTGAAACATGCTTTATAATTTGGTAGGTTTGCAGGACAAGATACTAATTTTGTGCTTGAGCTTCATCAAGGTTTTACAGAATCTTTTAATTTTTTTTTTAGCTTCGTGGCCAATAACCTGAAAACAGAGGTAGCTCAGACCCTACATATAATCTTAGCTTTGGAAGCAGCTTGGGAACTAAACAGAAAGCGAGTAGGTAATAGCAGCACAAGTAGCATAGCTTATTCCAAGCCACTCAGGCCACCTGCAGTAAGCACACCTTTCTCAGGACAAGGTGGTGTTCAGTCTGACCTTGTGTATGTCTTAGTTTGGTGCTCAAGGATGTCCTTGCTATTGACACTTTAGATACATTAGCTAGTTGGGTTTTTTTAAATACCAAAGCTTTTATTTGCATATACATCAAGTTGGCAGTTTGGGGGTGGAGAGGTTTTGGTCCAGGTTTATCTTCATCTGAGTAAAGTTACGCTAATGGACAAAATACATCGGACCTGAATGGACTTCAGCTACCTTTCTCTGAGTGCTTTCTGAAACTGCACCTTTCGTTAGCCTTTCTGTCCAAAAGGATCTGACTTCAGATACGCACTTATTTCTCATGAGCAGTCATTGCGGGTCTCGACAGGCACCTATTGGTATTGTGGTGTGCATGAGACTTTGTGCTGCTGGTGTTCCTGCTAGCACTGTTACAGCCTCTTTTTATTGTTGCAAGCTGGCATTTTTCATATGCTCATAAAATTCACACAAATGTTTCAATGTGAAGATCCAGCACACAGCAAATTCATGTACATTGTTAGGATTTTATTTCACTGTAGTAGTATATATAAAGGCCAAATTGTGTAAAGTTTAATGAGTCGAGTCATGTATGTCATAAATAATTGGGCATACTGAAGGAAACCAAGGTTGTGGTAATGTATTTGTACAGCACCCAGCACCCAGGAGCTGTAATTGTGGTCAGGATTCCAAAGTCAATTCTGACAAGTGGTTAAAAAATAAAGACTCATTTAATTAACGTTTAATGGAGTTGTGATAGGGTGACAAAAGTCATCTTGAACGGGATCCTGACCAGAGGGTGTTTGGGATGCTTGGATCTGGACATTTGTTTTGGATTGCTTTCTAGTAAATGGTTTGTAAAATATGAATGGATCAATCCTTATGCCTTTCATTTGCAATTTAATATTACCTCCCTCCCAGTGCCTGAACATACGTTTTTATTTTATTGGCTCTTCTAAAAAGAAACACAAACTGAAGGAAGCATAGATGTTTGAAGAAAGCACTAGATAGAGTGAAGCAAGCTGAGTAGTTCTTTTTATAAAGAACTAATAAAACACACTGTAATTATATCACTGAGAAGATTGTTGCCATAAAATGAAGTAACAAGAGTAAAACATAATTTTTGTTTTGTGCTCTGCTGTGAGGTTTTGGATTGTGTGTTGATTTGGGGGGATTTTTTTGTGTTTGTAAGGGTACATTCTTTATGTAGGATGGGAAGTGATTTTTATAGCAAATATCTCAGGAGAATTTGTATTCAATTCCAGGTTGTAGCTTCCTAGGTTCCCTCCCATCCCCAAGAATATTCTCTGTTGACTATTTCAGAAATGGATGTTTTCAGAAGTGTTTCTTTTGTCAACTGAAGTTTAAACAACTCAATGGAATATTTTCATCCTGAGAGAATTCAGTGCCTTAACAATATAAATGTAAAAGCTACTTTTATTTGCCATAGGTAAATGCAGTTCACTTCATTTTTAATTTTTAATATGATGAGTTTGTCTTTGAAGGAAGCTCTCAAAGTCTGATTGCCCTGGAGCCCCCCGAAAGTAGCTCATTCTGCATTTGGAGACACTGCTGTGCTGAACTCCTCAGGGTGCAAGGTAGAGAGAGTGAGCCTTTTCATTCCGTGTATTAAAACAAAAGGGAAAGAAAGCAGTAGAAGCATTGTCAGTCCTTCTAAGAGCCTGCATGCTTACTATGTGAAGTGACATTAATGATAACCCTCGTATTATTACGGCAAGGCAGTCATAGGATGGAGCCTTAGAAAGTAGCAACTTCTCTGAGATATGCTGCATGTTATTCCGTTATAAACTAGTCCCATTAGTCAGTTGGCAGAGGCTGGCAATGAGAATTGTCTGGAATCCAAGACAACTGGCAGAGGAAAGTGGAGGGAATAAAATCATTTCACAGCTGAGGGAAACGCAGAACACAAAACCAAGGAACTGGGATGAGCAAAGCGCAGTAATGTCAATTGTGATCGTGCTCCTACAGGGCCTTTCATCCCCAAAAGCTGCATAATTATCAATAAAGCAGGCCTTATGGTGCCCCTTCGACATAGGTTAATACTGTCGACCAATTTTATAAGAAATTGATATGAACAAAGGGGAAATTACTTGTCCATACAAACAGTAATGAAGAAGGAATAGTGTCGGAGGTATTGTAACCTCCAACCCCTGACTCCAAAACTACCAGGCTGTTACAGCCCTGGGCAGAAGTGCCCTGTATGCCATGCTTGGGAGGATCCTGCCCGCTTTCACAAATCAGTCGTTAATGGTATCTCTAGTGTAAATGGTGTGTTGAGATTCATCTGTTAACATATTTCTTTTGTTGGCATTATACATCTTTTCTTTAAACAAGCAAAATCCAGACCTACTTGTAAATATTCCTAGTAATGCTTCAGTTGTTTATAGTAAGAACTGGAAGGAAAAGGCAAAAAAAAAAAAAAAAAGTGTAGCTTCCAGGCAATAGACAGTAGAAATGTCAGAGCTTATACAACCTTGCTGTGTCAGGAAAACTCACAGTCACTGAAAGGTAGAAGAACTAAATACCATTAGAAAGAAAAAAATTTTTTTTTTTTTAAAAAAGACACAAAACATCTAATAACTTCTGTGAAATGGGGCATCTTTTGAGTTTCTGACCTGGAGCCTTCCTGGGGTCTGAAAAAAAAAAAAAAAATCACATCTGGTTAATTTTAGCAAGTGTCTGTGGTGGGGCTGATTTGACTGGAGGGAGGATGGAACTGCTAGTAAAACAGAAGGCTGGGGTTCATCGAGTTACGCTGGCGTTTAGGGTGGCTCAGCTGCTATTCAGTACAGAAACAAGGATTTTTATTTAATTGGGTTTGGGTTGG
This sequence comes from Phaethon lepturus, assembly GCF_000687285.1. Lineage (NCBI taxonomy): Eukaryota > Metazoa > Chordata > Aves > Phaethontiformes > Phaethontidae > Phaethon > Phaethon lepturus. Next base: position 90,797 of record NW_010529599.1, on the reverse strand, counting down.
GTTTTTTGGTTGTCTTTTTTTTTTTTTTCCCCCTTAAGCAAATTCTTCTTAAAACTGTCATCACTCTGGCTCTGAGCATTTTCCCCCCTTGGCAGGAAACAATTTAATCTCTCATAACCAGAAAGTTCCTTATCTTCTCTTGACATGCTGGAGAGTTCACAAGCTTCTGTCATACCATCCCTTCCTCTCCTGAAAATGATGGCATGTGGCAGCTAACTTACTCTGAGAACAAGCCCAAAGTCTCTGTTCGTGAATACTCACATTGCACCTAATGCCAAAATAACAGCTTTTACTTACCTACATCTACAGTTACTAGATGCCGGGTTGGATGACTGCTGCTCAGGACCTCTGTCCCTTGTTTGTGGAGGTCGCAACTTTTCAGATCAGGTTATACATTAACTGGGGTATGTGCTGTCCTTGCGAACGGATGCACATCCGCAGTATTAATAACTATAATTAAGAGCAGTTTCATAAAGGCATAGCTCAGCAAAAAGAAATTGCCTTTTTTTTTTTTTTTTGAGGAATGAGGTTGCATCAGGATTTGTGCAAATCACTTCTTTAACAGCCCAAGTATGTGTTTGACCATCTGCATTTTTCAAATAGGGAAAACTAAACATAAATCAACTGTGATTAATGAAGGAAAAATACCAAAATTCTTACTGGAACATGATGATTGTTCTGATTGTCAATAGAAAATAGTTTGGAAAAAGGGCTTAAAGCTAAGTTTTAGTTAGCCTTTTTTAAAATTTTGCTTATGGCTCAGTGATGTTAGAATAATAATGTAATGAAAATGAATGTAATTACACCTTTGGTTTTTGGAAAACAAGTAACAATATGGCAACCGGTTCATGGATTCAGTAGGTTCACCTGATCACGTAGGAGATTAGGTCACACTAAGTAAAAGACTAATGCTACAAAATTGTAACAAAATTGAGAGTTCAAATGCAAGTGAACATTGAGGACCAAGATAATTGGCCTTGTAGCTTCTCCTTATAAAAACAAAGGTTTGTTTGCCTTTCAAATGGGCCAGTAAAATTGAGTTGGCACCCTACAGTGCATGCGGAATAGATAGTCAAGAAGCATCAGCTATAAGAAATAAGCAGACGAGCTTAAGAGATTAAGATTTTTTAAAACTAATAGAAGACAGATAGTCTGTGGAAGTGCTAAATCTTAAAGATCTGCAGTGATTACAAACTTGAATCAGGGGAAATAAGACTGGACAGGGGGGTGCACTTGCTAGAAGATATTGTTGGTGATCCTCCAGAGCTTCTAGGACAAAAAGTTGCAAGTATCTGAAAGGCCAAATCGGAAGCTCTTACCTGTGCTGGGATGTTCCATGCAAGCAGCAGCTCCATGTTGGCCATTAGGTATCGTTTGGAGAAGGTCCTGCTTACGGTCAGACTCTTCTCAGACTCTCACAAATTGAGAATGGGCTCTTTGCATAAATGAGCACAATCTGCTATGAAAATAGATACACCTTAATTCAGTGTTTTAAAATAGCTGTGCAACACAGAATTTTGTCCAAAGGACAAAAACCTTGAACTGTTTTCCAGCTGCTGACTGCAGTGCCTAGGTGCCATATCTCTAAGAACAAGAAAGAGCACAAACCAGAGCACATCTCAGCTGGTTCCCAGCACACTGCGGAGGAACTGGTCCACGCTGGAACCAGTTGCTGCTGGTTACCTCTAGCACTACACCTATTCTCTCTGCTGACTCTACGGGATGTAGGAACTAGCAGTCCTAATAAGAGCTAATCTGTATTCTTCATTATAGCCGTACACTTGGATAGCATGGTGGGCTTTCTGAGCTCCCTTGTGACTCTCTTTTCGGACACTATGTCCCTGTAAATCTGAGAGATTTCAGTGGAGTCACAGTTCAAAAGTATTCCTGGGCCTTATACCTGATAAGAAATAACGGGTGAACCCCTGATCATTTGAAGTACTCGGCGTTCTAGGGTCAGGAAGCATCTGAGAATATGTTTTGTTTGCATTGCAGGAAGGGATGTTTACTGGAATACTTGCTCTTATCTGCTTTCTCTGCAGTACAGAATTGACATTTAAAACTAGTAAACTAGGCCATTAATAAATATGTAAAAGAAGCCTGATCTGTGAGGTACTGACTCAGCATATGTGAGGACACCCAGCTCTGCTAGCCCCACTTCAGTGATTATTCCCATGGAAGTGGAGGGCTTACACACCACTGAAATGATTAGGAGACTGCCAGACTTGCTAATGTAGTCTTTATTTTTCTCTTTTTTCCACCTGTAAGTTAGTTACTTCAGCAGATAATTTTTATGGTAGCTTTTCTCCTTTATGTCCTGCTGGTATATAGTTTAACAAAATGCCTTCTGAAACAGTGTATTTGATTCCTCAGTCATGCCTCTGGGAACAAATTCTTGCAGTATTATAACTTCTTTTATATCTTTTCTTTACTGTGGCAAACTTTGTTTTCAGAAATCACTACTTCTTAAACTCTCTGTGCCTCCTGTGTATCTCTTTTCCGTCTACACAGTCTGTTCTTCGCTGCTGGTATCCACAACCGGTTGTGTCCTGTTGCAGTGGCTTAAACACTTAAAGAAATTCCTTAATAGCATTTCTATTTTTGCATCTGGAGCTCCAGGAAGAAAACTGAATTTTTATACCTGACTACCTATTTGAGGTGTTATCCATGATGCTGTGTCAGTGAGCGGATATTGTGGAGAATCCTTTTTAAAACTACTTTAACAGGCTTTAGTGATTCCGAATGGTAGCATTTATCGTAGGAAATGTTTTGTGATGGTACTTTTGGAAGTAACGATGCTGTATATTTCTGTGTAGAAGTCATGTCGTCTTTACCGGTAATTACTTCCCCTTACTTTTTGCAAAGTTAAATATGCAGCATTTTGGCAAAAGTGGTTAATGGGGCTAGTTGAAAATTGTTGTTAAATCCAGTTCTTGACAAGTGAAATTGTTAACGTTGAATGAACATTTTTCCGGGAAACTTATTTTCATTACAAATGGGACTTGCTCATCTCAGTCCAGAAATGTTTTGAAGTGCTGCTATGCTGTAGTGTATTTCAGTTGTACAATCTTTATTATGGACCAGAATCTCGCATATCGGGCTCCCTTGCTATCTCTGATGCAGTCTCCCTCCATGGAAAGAACCCAGGGTCATAAGAAATCTGCTCTATTCCTACAGAGTTGAACAACAAAGAAACTGTTTTCCTTGCAACTGTCATGAAGTTGACCACATTTATAAATGAGATACTTTAATTTTTGTCCACAGCGGTCATTGTTCAATCCCTGTAGTATGGGAAATGAAGTGTTTCCCCAGGTAAGTACATGATTGACTGCATTTTGATTTTTTTCTGGTACTGGGCAAGTTCCTCAGGCCACCAGAATGGCTAATGACTAAAAGTCTCCAGGTTGAGGAATATCAACTTCCATCCCACGTAGCAATAATATGTGTTCCTCATTTGTGTGTCATTAGAGCCATACGCTTTCCAACCTGCTTCTGAAAGATTTGGAATCTTTAAGATTCCGAAGTTAAGTTAAGAATCCACCATAACTTCAGCTCAATTAAGAATCCACCGTAATTTCTCATTGAAAAAGAGCACACCTGGGCTTCATGCAGAGATTTCAGAGTTGTGGACGATAAAGGAATAAAACATCCAGATTTCTTTGAATTGGATCTGAATCAATATCCCTGTGGGATACCAGGGAAAACTATATCTTAACATTTTGACTTTTAGGCAGACCTGACATTTGTTATGCAGCTGCTAACAGAGCTCTCAAGGGAGGGAAGGTATTTTACAGACAAGCAATGTAATCCCATGTTTGTTTTTAAAGAATATGGAGAGATTAGTGGATTATAATGTTATAGCAGGACAAATTGCAATCAAAAACATACTCTGGCCAGTTTAATTGTGACAAAGTCGGTACAACTCACAGCTACGCTGAAATTAGTATATATTATCTTATGAATTCATTCCATCTACAGCATCATACAAAATAATTTCAGCATTGTTCAGAAGGCTTCCTTCAATTATACTTTGAAAGTTTGTTTGCATGCATTATGTCAGATTTTAACACTCCTGTCTTTGTTAGTCTGTTCACAGTTTTCCAGAGGAGTTTATGCCATTTTTGGATTCTATGACCAGATGTCAATGAACACACTGACGTCATTTTGTGGAGCCCTTCACACATCCTTCATCACACCCAGCTTCCCAACTGATGCAGATGTGCAGTTTGTCATCCAGATGCGGCCAGCATTAAAAGGAGCCATCTTGAGTCTCTTGACCCATTATAAGTGGGAAAAATTTGTGTACCTCTATGACACAGAACGGGGTAAGCACCATCATTTTAAGTGTTTTTTCTGTTTCATAACTTGCTATAAGTATTACCAGAATCAGTATGTGCCACCCATCCCAATTTTCTTCTGGATGCAGGCAGCATATTCTGATGGTCCTAGAAAATAAGTTTATTCTGAAGAAATGAAAATTAATGGATAAATAAAAAGAAGGCATCTTCATATTACTGATCATTTGTAAAGCGATTGTCTGGAGGATAGTGTTAGCAGCGTAAGCATTCAATTTGTAATACCTGGTTTCCGTGGAGCCACAGACTCAACACTTGCCAGGGCTTTTGAGTCCTTGCAAAATAAAGTAAGTTGACACTATGAAATAGGCTGTCAAGCAAGACCTTCCACTGAGCGTGACATTGCAAATCCCACACCACTTTACATAAATGCACATTTCTCCTGTCACTGGACAAAGACAATTCATGATAAGATACACTCTGGAGATGTCTAGGCATCAGTAACGATCTAAGAATATGGTGCATAAGATGCTTTAGGCCTCTGCTGGAGAAAAGATGGTCTAGATATGTCACATGGATATCCAGAGATTAATTTAGATATATGACAAGAATGACCAGAGGTATGTTTTACTAAATGAAAAACATTAAAACCAGTGTTTCCATGCTTAAGCCCATTGTTAACTACTAAGAAGTGCCAAAGGTAGCAAATCCTGTCAAAAAGAGATCTAAGCATCAGAAACCATTTTCTGTGAGGAATCCTGCATATTTGTGTGGAGCAGCTGTTGCCACCTGCTCTGAGTGTACAGAATTTGCTTGGTTACAGATTTCACCTCGGTAGCGTTTTTTGCCTCAAATAGATCTGCCACTGCCCTTCTCACCAGCTTTATGATTAATAACTCCAAGACCCCCTTCAGATCAGAGGGGTCTGGGTAGAGCCAAAGAAACTTAGATTCCATTCCTTGGCTCCCATGGTAAAGTTCTGATACCCTAGGCTACTGCATATTGGTAAAGATCAAGTCTTCAGCGGCTGTGCTTTTCACGCTGAAGATCAATAGCACCACCCAACTAAGGACACACTGTATGTTGAAAATCGGTCATTTTTAATCTGAGTTTAGGTGAATGCCAAGAGTTCAGAATTTTCTGAGTTGTTAAATATTGCTAGCATTGAAAAACACTAGCTATGAGATCAAGTAGGAAAGTATCGAGAAATTAAGAATGCCATTAGTTTTTAAATCTTCTCAAACCACTACACAAACATCCATATTTCTGGTTTAGTCCACTTGGAAATGAAAGCTCACATGAATATGCCATTTGTCTGAATAAGAAAGGTTTGATGTGACCAAATGTGATAAACTTACAGCACGTGACAAAATAAAATGTCACATATTCCAGGACTGATGAAACTTATCATGATTAAAGCTAATAAAGTTTGCTTTGGAAAGAGATACATCAGTCATTGAAGGTCATACCTAATAAGAAATTTGACACTTCAGACTGGAAGAATCATCCAAAACAGTGGGAGTTTCACTGGAACTTGTCTAGATGATATGACTATCAGACTAACTGAGATAGTAATGGAAGTCATGAGGGAAGACTTGCAGACTCAGACTTGCATTTTCCTACATTTCTCAGTGTGTACAATCTTTAGGTAGACACAGTCTAATCATGAGCTTATTATGATGACTAATCCCTTTGGAACAGTTTAGGTTGTGTCGAGGCTTCATTTTGCCTTGTTCATACCAAGATTTTAATCACAGGTTAAAACACAGCTCTTGCTGGCAAAATTAGCCCCAGGAATCTGACTTTACCTCCGTTGCCTTCTGCCCCTTGTCTTGACTTCCCATTCACATCCTACTCACAATCTTACAATTGCTAATCAAAATCACGTTGCGAACCTACTGTGGCTCACATGCATGTTATGTTAGCCATATGTTACGTCAGACATTCAGAGTAAGTGTCAAAGTGTGAAGTCTGTGTTAGATAACAGCACAAGTGACTGTAGGACTATAAAATGTAGCTTAGGTTTAGAAGACAACTAAGGACACCTCTGTCTTTAGGATGGTAGAGGCATCAGTGCATATAGGTAGCTTGATGATGGGCTTTGAGTTGTTTCGGATAAACTTAGCACATCTTATCTTTCCTTCCTATATATATATTTCCTCATTGCTGCTGTTTTGGTAACATATTTGCATCTGCTAAAACAGGAACAAAAATGAACAGTTGATTATCTTCCGTTACTGCTGGTTTAGTCAGGTTAAAACAAACTTGGTAGCAGTCTTGTCAAAGTTGTAATTGCTGTATTCTTCCAGCATTAAAACAAATTAAGAAGATTCATATAGGATGGAGGGGCAGAGCAATTAGGTACAAAGAAACAGACATTAGATTCCTTTGTTTGAGCAGTAATCGTGGATGACAGCACCTGAAACAGTTGGCAGTTCCAGTAGGCTGCCTAATTTCTTGTGATAGGCCTTCAAATTAAAAAAACCCCACACCATTCCAAGAGGCTGAACTATGAATGATAATGGTGAATGACTCCTTCTGTCGGGTAGCAAATAGGGTGTACATGTTCCTGTGCTGAGGTACCATTGGCAATGAAAACACTAGAACCATCACAATTTTTAATAAGTCCTATCTTAGATACTTAATGGCTTTGGGGCACAAACCCTGTAGAGAGAAGGTGGTGAGCAGTTTACTGTCAGTTCCTGAAATAAACTATCATGTAAATACTGCACATGAAGATTATTATCTCACTGGTTTGTTCTGAGAATCGGAGAAACCGCAAAACATTGGATTATTCTTTCTTACGTTGCATATTAGTTATGGACTAAATTGTTCTTGCAAGCAGTTGTACAGTGTTCTGCTGTAGCAAAACACTGCCATGTATTAAACATTACATTTACTATTAATAAATAGCACAGCATATTACAGATGCCGTACAAAACGGGATAAACCTTCCTGTGGCTTTATACTGCTTATTGAACTATTTCAGTTTAAGCTTAGGAGAATGGAGAATCAGCTTTATAAAATTGTTTTCCTTAAGCAGTGTCTTTTTTTCTTCTTTGCCATCAGATCATATAACAATATGGTTATCCCTTTGATGATGTTAGGCACAATAATGTGATGTTTTGGTTCCTGCAATGAAGACAAAAGATAAATCTCAAACAATAGAATAAAGTTAAGATCTACAATTACATACGTAGGTGGTAAAACTTTTAATCCAGTGAGATAATGTGTACGTTGTATATGTTTATATTTGCAAGTACATTATTTTCTGTTGCTGTATGATGACTGAATGTTGCAGATTGTGCTCTCAAATACATATTTATGTGCAGGTGCAAAATTCAGTTTCTTAAAAACTGCTAAAACACACAAAGAAAAACAAAATAAGCACACAGAAAGAAAAATAAAATGTGAGATTTATGAATTCCAGAAGCAAGAATTATGTCTTGTTGTTGCTTATTTCAATTGTTGGACTTATTCTGTGAAGAAACTGAAATTTAAGAGAAATATCAAATTCTTCTCCTAGTACCTGCAGAAAAAACATTCTACTTTGCAGAGAGTAATGATGCATTGCTAAGGGAAGAAAGGGTGTTAAGCTGAGTATAGAAGAAATAGTCATATGTTCATTCCATGCCACATGCTTTTAGTTCATGTGAAAGGGAAAGGCAGGTTGATTTCTGTTTGTATTAACTCACATCAGTAAGTTGACACTGTTGGTTGCTGTGATGCGTGCAAAATATCTGATTAATTATATGGTGCTAACTGCCTCAGTAGGCTTCTCTGCAGCAGAACTAAGACTAATTAAGATTATGTCAGGATGAAATGAGATGGGGTTACATACAGAAAGCTATTAAGAATTTAGGTAGCACGTGTCAGGAAAGTCATCTTTTGCATCTCATGCTGAGGATTATGCTTCATCAACACCCTCAGGTTTATTTCCAGTCTTCAGGTCTGTCTCTCCTCTTGCTTTGGTTTACTGTAAATCAGATGTTACTCCACTGAAGTCAGTGGACTGGAGTAACACTAGTATGAATGTGTGGAGAGGTAAGCTTGTGGTTTTCATAATCATTTTAATGTTGTGTGAAAGTGTGAAGCACTTCTCATTTAATTATAAAAATGCTATGGTAGATTGCAATACCAAAGCTTTTGTTTATTTCAATTTCCATGATGTTTCTTAAGTAACATTTCAGTTTATTTTTGCCTGAGAAACACTGTTTTGTACAGATTGTTCACTTTCCATCTATGAGTACAACACAGTCATTTTGTTCTAAGTTACTTGGAGTTGTCATATGTACTGTGCACAAAAACATTGATTTTTGTCACGCAGATCATTTAAACAAAATCACACCGAGCGATTTCTGTGATGTGCATCAGTCGTCTTCCTCTTTCTTCAGATCATAGGAGTCATCACAGGACCAGAAAGTGACTTTGTGTAATGCATACCTACACAATGGGAGCTCGGTGTAGACGGAGGTAGAGATAGATCATAGTCTTTATGGCATTGTAACCAAATACCTCTCTAAATCTAAAATTCTTCCATTATTTGGTTTTGATTTAGTCTGTCAGCAGGTATGTAGCGATACCTAAAATCAAGGGCCGGGGCAGGGCGGGGAAAGGGGGCAGCTTTGGTAAATAGGGTTGTTGTTGGCTAATTTTTTTTTTTTTTTTAAATTGGTTAACACTGGCTAGATGAAGGCTGAGGCACAGAAGTGTTTGTCTAAAGCCCCAGGTTATGTGTGTAAGAAGAACTGAAAATATCTGCTTTAAAAGCAATTACATCTTTAATCCTTATTGCCATAGAAACACAAAAACTTGACCTGAACATAGCAGATGGGTAGGGATGCAGAAGGCCTGAAAATACAGCTTCAGAAAATATGATCTGTCCTATTCCTCTTAATGTAAAACCTTCTGGTACCACATTGCATAAAGAAATACCAGGTAAAGAGCCAAAAAAAAAGTACAACTGTAAGGTTCTCGATGATTATGCTTAAGGCATCGAATTGCCTTAAATTGGGTTCAGTACAAGGCAATGAGGTCTGATTTGCTGAAGACAAAGAATAACTCTTCTGTTTAGTTCTGCTTTTACAAAATGAGGTTAGTTATCTATTGCTATCAAAGGACAAGACACTTCTGTATACTCCTTTCCCAGGAAAATGAGAGATTGGAGCTGATAAAGAAGCGGTATGTAGGACCAGGGTCATTGTATCTTCCACAAAATTAAATTGATGGATTTATATTTTTTTTTAATGAAATAAGAGTTGCATAGAAAATTGCTGATAAGTAGAGCATAACGTTTTTTGAAAAACATCTGGGGTAAGATTAATTTTTGTGGGAGCTTTAGTACCTGGTGGATTCCTAGGGATTTTGGAATGTCAGGTGCTGGCGGATTGACTGCCTGCTGAAAACAGCAATGAAAAATGTAATCCAACACAGAATGACTGACTCTTGTTTATAAGCACCTTCCATCAGCAGACAGGTGCAAAAGAACTCCCCCTTCCACGTAGCTCATTTGTTAAACTCTGTATTGTCTTTCTGCATGTCAGGAACTTTTATCTTCATTTATAAAGGTCGTTCTTCAGTAAAGGGGAAAAATGAAACTGGTGGTAGCAGCTATACCAGCAGTACTAAAC